>NC_069724.1:2695000-2845000 GCF_027358585.1 Pangasianodon hypophthalmus | reverse complement strand
ACATTTACTATATTAAAACTGTTTATATATATATATATATATATATATATATATATATATATATATATATATATATATATATATATATATATATATATTAGTAATTATATGGAAATATTACTATAGAATGGCTGACTCCAATCTCACCTGTTTTTGGAGGCTTGCCAGCAGCTCCTGGTTTAAAAAATAAAGATTGAGCAATTAAACAACTGTAGCAATGAGCAATGAAGGCAATGAAGAAAAAATAGTGTGTGCAGTGTGACAATAAGAATAATTGGCTTGGTCTGGAAATTATTCAAGTTTTTACACCTAACCAGGTATCAACATAAGAAACAAAAAGTACAACGACTAATACAGTAGTTGGAGAGAGCAAAAATTTTGATTGGCTTTGGGTCCATTTGATCTTCTTTTGGAAACTGTCATTAGATGCTAAAATAATTATATAGTGTAAAAGTGCAACTGTTGTCACATTTATCATTATCATTTGTGGTTGACAGAGTTATGCGCATCTGAAGTTAACATTAGCAGCCTTAGTAATTTGTGACCTACTCAGATTGCATTGCCTTATAGCCAACACACAAATCTCAGAGATTTACAAATAACAATGCAACAATTTACCTTAGATAAAATGATTTTTGAAATTGCATATAGCCAACATATTCAATTACATTATTAGCATCTAGCTACTATTCATGATTTTTCTCAACACACATTCTCTTTGATTAAAAAAACTATTAAAAATATTTGTTGAAGCACTTACTATAAAGTCAGTGTATATGTTATTTGTATGCTGTTAAAAGTTAAACTTAAAGCATCCCTGTTTATGCAATGCTTTGCAAGATCCACAGTAAAATTGCTGCTGTTTTTTCAAGGGATCTGACTCTGACTTGATCTAATCTGAGCCCTCCGGTATAGGCCATTGTCAGTGCCTTCAGTTCTGACACCTCTGAGAACAGGACTTCTAGGACAAGTAGCTCCTGATCCAGTGCCTGGATCCTGGACCAAAACTACAAGATCCAGAGCCACTACCCACACTACTAGGACCACCATATCATGTAGTTTAGTATGTTACCCTCAACACATGGGGGTGTTTGGGGGGATTTACCAGAGAGACTCTCAAAAGAGATAGTTTGCAGTGAAATTTTAGATGTGAAATTTTGATGTAACTTATCTAACATAATTTCCACAAACCTGCTCCAAGTCCTCCAGTTCCCAAGCCACCAGCACCTATTCCACCAGTTCCAAGACCTCCAGTGACTGGTCCACCTGTTCCAGGACCTGTACCAAAACCACCTGGTCCTACTCCTCCTGTACCAGTACCAGGAACAAATGCTCCAGTTCCGAGTCCTGGCCCACCAGTACCAGTACCAAATGCAGTCCCTGCTGTACCAGGACCTTCATCATAAAAAACAAACAAACAAACGAAAATGTGTGTCCTGCTTTGTTATAACTTCTGTATATTGCCTTTAAAAAAAATCTGTATTAAAAATAATGTATGGCCATTTCAGTTAAGTATAAAGAATGTAGGGGGTCACTCACCAGCTGTCTTCCCTGGCTTGTAACCAAGAAACCTCCCTGGTACTAAAATACATTGAAATGGAGGAAAACATAATATTTAGTTTTAAAGAATATATGTCTTTGTACGTATTTTTGTGTTTATCATTGTACATGACATGGCTACCAATGTAAAAATGTTAGAATTTTTTTTTTTAAATCACATACAGTATATGCCTAAGCGTTAAACAAGACTTCTGATCAAAATGTATGTGCCAAGCATAATTTTCTTAATTAATTGTGCTAGGAAATTAATACTAGCATATCTTGAGTTTATTAAAAGGAACTATCTAACACCTCCTGCTCCAGGACTGGTGCCAATTCCTGGTCCAGTTCCCAGTGCGCCTCCAGGACCAGCACCAACACCACTCCCTGGAAGGACTCCGGTCCCTATACCTCCAGGACCAAGTCCTGTGCCTACGCCTACCCCAGGGCTAATTCCAGTACCAAGTCCAGCTCCAAGACCCCCTACTGGACCAACTCCAGTGATACCAGGACCGATGCCAGCCCCTAATCCAGGCCCAGCCCCTCCTCCTCCTGCAGCTGGTATGTAGACTCCTGCAACAGAGGACAGTTACTAAATTGGGATAGTTACTAAATTATTTGGAGTGATGAATGAATGAGAACAGAAAATGCAGGGAATGTATACATGTCAAATGTATGCATTAAAAAAAAACATCTGGAACATATGAGTTAACATTATTATGATTAAACTTGTTTACAGTATAGGGTTTTTTGCATATCCCAGAAGGATGCTGGAGTCAGAGCACAGGGTGAGCTTGCTCAAGGGCCCATAATTAGTAGCTTACATTTAGTAACCCATTATTCCAGTTACCTGCTAACCCTCTTCCATTCCATCAGTTACCTGCTGACCCACTATTACTCGAATAACAAGACCAGTTCTTAGAATTTGTACCTGTCATACTATCCTCCTCCAGGTTCATATAACTTTAATCACAGTGTTGCATGTACTTTTGAAAAAAGAGTGTCTGATAATTAAAATTTTAATGATTAATCTTTAATAAATTATGAAAATTATAGCCTACATCTAGGTGTCTCTCAAGTTGGAATTTATCATCTATGTGAATATGTCTTCTCGTCTACTGTACAGTTTTAAAAAAGAAAAAGAAAACTCTTTCTAGAGTTCCTCAGTGGTTCCTTGGATAGTTAAGGGTCTATAGCTTCCAGAGAGGGTTGAAATTGGTATATTCTCTGAGTGAGAACCACCAAGAATCTTTCAGGATCACTCCTCCAGGGGGACAACTGAAGAACCCTTAAGGGTATGTAAACCTCTTCATTTTCTAATACTGTACAATACCATGAGAACAGTACATACCTGTAGTTTGTTGCTAGATAACAATTACATCTCTTCATTTATAAGCACAGGTAGTGGAATAACTCATTTTAGAAATGAAAAAGGTGAATGAATGAACTCTTATTGAAATCTGATTCTGATACATAATGTACTGTTTGAAATCATCAAATCATGCACCTGTAAGTAAATGATTAGAGGTGCTTTCAGTATTAGGTCAGTAGGATTACAAGTCTTTTAAGAGCCTTGAGTCTAGTTTGTAGAAATGCACTAAATTAATGATCAAAAATGCTGGAAAAATAAATGAATTTGAAAATGATTTAGGTGGTGCATTCACGATCTAAAATGTGATTACTGGGAAAGATTATTTTTGCATTTATTTCCTCCAACTCTGTGATTTGAATGTCATCTCAATTAAAGCCATACTTTAGTTTTAAAGTTCTTTTTGCGTATGTTAACATAGGTTACTATACTTAAGCTCAGTCTTTTGGTTGAATCTAAAAAGACAAAAGCAATGCAGAATAAATTTAAAAGTCCCCAAGAACTTTACCCCAAGAACCTATGAAACTGAGCTAGATTACATCGGTTTCTACCTGCTGCCAAACACACACAATCTAATTATAAACACTGGATCACTGTCTATAATATTGATTGGAGGGTGTTGTATTTTAGAGCATCTGGAAGATTTCATACAGAGAAAGCCTGTATCAGAAAGCAGGAGACATCTTACCTCCTTGAAGTGAGGGTCTACACAGAGCCAGCAGGACAAATCCATGGAAGAGCAGCAGAGCTTTGCCCATTGCCATCCTGCTCTGTAATACCCCTCTTCGTTAGCAATCTGGGGGTTTTATTCCCCCCAAAAGCTCATAGACGTACACCCATGCCTTGAAAAAGGAGGGAAATTGGAGTGGGATGTCCATCTGTGTGTGTGTGTGTGTGTGTGTTTGTGTATATTCAAGATGGGGGGTTGGACAAAGGTAAGGGTATGATTCACTAAGTAATTACTACACCCAACACTGTGTCTATGTACATTTCACTTTTTTTCTCTTTACTCCACCTCTGAGGCCCCCAAAATGATTTGTGCTTGGGAAACACACTGCTGAACAGAAAGAAATGAGACACAGAGAGAAGAGAGATTCAGAGTTTAAAGATAGTAAGATCTCTTATCCTGTATGCCAGATATTTTCACGAATTTCATAAATAATTTCATTGCTCCAGAGACGTATCAAAACGGATTATTTGATAAGCAAATTATCAGCAGATCTAGACATGCTTATGCTGCTTTACTGAGGGTACTGTAATAGATGTGCTCCAATACTTCAGTTCTATATGATGTATCGTAAATTTTCTGAAATCATGAAATCTTCTGGTATGACAGGTTCAGTGCCTTTTACAGTGACTTTAAGGGGTTTCCTGGAAAAGTATCACATTCTTTTTTTACTCCTTTAGTTAAGTTTAATTTTTTTTAGTCTAGCTCTCCTTCTTTGGGTTGGGAACCTTCTGCCAGAACACAAGCTGTGTTTTTAGGCTATTGGCAAGAATAAAGATTAGGTCATTCCTACCCTGACAGACATTTTGAAATTGAACGTAAAACCGCATATATGCAGAGAGAGAGAGTAAGAGAGAGAGAGAGAGCATGTATCTTGGTGGGGACATTTGGCTGGTCTCTACAGGGAAAAAAAAAACTTTCCTTTTGGTTAGGGTTATATTTGGTTGTAGGCATACCATTAATTAGTTTGTATTAATAATTATGTCAATGAAACATCTTCACAAGGACAAACATCTTAGAGAAACACCTTGTTACTCAAACGACACGCGACACAGGAAACATTAGGCACGTACTGCATTACAGAGCCTAATGTACAACAAAAATAAACTAACCAGGGCTGTGATGATGTAACCGATTACAAGTCAATCACAAGGAGCTTTTGTCACAAGACATTTTTTTGTTCTGTGGTCCAAAGCAAACCTTATTGAATCTCTCTTCCTTCCAAAAAAAAAAAAAATCAACATACCATGTTAGCACCACATAGTGTAATTACGTATGTGTGAATGTGCATAAATTCACAAAGATAACTCTATTAATTTCAGTTGACTAGTTGCATTGGTAATATGCATAGCAACAATACACTGCATTTGGTAAAAAAAAAAAAAGCGATCATACAAAACTATACATGACAATTCTTATCTTTGCATGCAGACTTTAAAAAACACACTGACATCCAAATCTGGACAGTTTTAAAAAAGATGTCTGGCTCATGTGAGAACTGATAAGTTAAGTCAGTTAGTTATTGGCCATTGACTGATGTGATTTCGCCAATGTCTAATGTGCCTTTAATAAAGCAGTGGATTTGCAATGGAGTAGGGCTGAGGCTTGCACAATGCTGTAATTCCTTAACGCAAAACAGTGTAATACCTTAATTGGACACAAAAGCTGCTTTTATTGCCTTGCGTGAAACATGATTGAAACCATTTTTACGTACAGTTTGATGGAGGAGCATAGTTATGTGATGAAATAATTGTATAAAAAAAACAACTGGGGAAAAGGGTCTACAGAGGAGATATACATTTCTCTCCCAGGCTGATAAGCTGCAGTGATTCTGTAGCGAAAAAGAAAAAAAAAAAAACAGAAAAAGGAAGGTTTGAATATGAAGCCAAAGCTGTGGAACCACCATGATTTTATTAAAAAGTGCAATATGTTTACGAACTCAGTTATTATGTTGTGTCCAGCAAACGGGATAAAGACATAGTGAGATTTTATTAATAATATTTTATTATTATTACACCCCAATATCTAGTCTATAGTTTAATTATAATAATCTTACATACTGTCAAACCCCCACCCAACATGGAGAAAGCTGTAGTTTTCCTCATGGGGACCAGCGAAATGTCCCCACATAGACACTCTCAGTTATTCCAGATATTGCATATGGAGATATTTGGTCCCCATTAAGATATATAAACATGCCCCCTCACACACATATACACACACACACTTTGGCATTGTGTGCCCAGTGCCCTGCTCTCTTTGCCAGCTCAAAGAGGCATATCACAGTTATGAATAAAACTGTTGATTGAAATGCGCTTATTTTCAGTTTACCTAATGTCTACCTTACGTTTACCTAATGTCTGCTGTCTATATAAGGATTTGCATGCTGCCTGCTTACACTCCCACAGACTACTCTCACCATTTAACAAGGCTAGGGGAATGTGGATTGTTTTTCAACAGGATATCAGAATTTGGTCTTGGGGCCCCTTTAGATAAGTTGGCATAAATTTAACATTTCTCAGGTCATATCTAGTGCAAATTTCAGACAGAAATCAATAACACACATGTGAACAAGCTATGCAACTGTCATAAATATGAGTCAGTCTGGGAAAACCAATCAGTGAATTCTGCAAACAGCTGCAAAAAAATCCATGTTTGACCAAAAATTGCCTTTTCTGCCTTACAGCTTAATGATGATAAAATTGTAGCTTAATGATGGATGGGGAATGCAATGTCTACAGCGGTGTCCGGCAGGTTCAACTCCGACCTCAGTAGCCTTGGAAAACAAGTCTGAATTGCCATTTTGAGTCACTGATTTGACACTAAACTAGCTGAGTGGGATCTCGTGTACACCTCTCCACTTCATGCAAGGTGATATCAAAGTGTTAATAGTCCATTAAAGAGTCCATTAAGATGTTTCGCAGCATAGTGTACAGTTAACCGTATAATTGGCTTTATCATGATCTATTTTCAGTCCAAGTACAAGGCAAATCCCATTCAATTATTACCCTGCCAATTAGACATGGCTAAATGACAAAAAATGACAAAAAAAATCATATTGATTCTCCAAAGACATTTCTACAGTATTTAATCTACAATTTACAAGACTCCTCCCTGTGGCGAAACAGAAGCGCATTCACCATATTGTCCAGAGATTGCAAGTTTGAATCCTGACAATGCTGCAGCCATCAATTGCTGAGAGCCAAGAAAGCAAATATTTTTAAAATATTAAGTAAAAACGTTAAAGTCAAATCAGTCAATTTATAATAATAATAAAAATAATAATAATAATAATAATAAAAAAGTCTAAAACGGGGGGCATGGTGGCTTAGTGGTTGGCACTGTGTCATTGTTGTTCTGTTCATTACTGCACTGTGGGACAAGGCAATAAGGAAAAACATTTCGCTACATCACATGTACGTAATACGTATGTGACAAATGAAGAGCCTTGAAGCTTGAACCTTGACGCCTCGCACCTCCAGGGTTGTGGGTTAGAATCCCATGCACTTCCTGTGTGTGCAGAGCTTGCGTGTTCTCCCCGTGCTTCAGGGGTCTCCTCCGGGTACTCCGGTTTCCTTCCCCAGCCCAAAGACATGTGTTGTAGGCTGATTCACATTTCCAAACTTGTCCGTAGTATGTGAGTGTGTGTATGTGATTGTGCCCTATGGATGGATGGAAAATTCTAAAATGATATCCTGATATCCAGAATATGGCAGAAATGCGTATTGTTATGTAAAAACTATCATATCAAAATTTTATCAATGATATCGATATCATTATATCGCTCAGCCAAAGTCTAATACGTGACCCCAGGAACCCTGCTGAGTAATAGCTTCATTAGTTCAACAGAATGTCCTAGGGACAGCTTCACTAATTCACTGAAGTCTTTTTTTTTAATGCCATTCTGAAAACAGAATATATATCTTCAGTTAAAAACCACAGTCCATAGTTTCCTGAAATAATACAGAAATAAAGGCAAGGCAGGCTAAAAGAGTGTTGTTTGTCAAATTAATCCCAAAGACAGGAGAACAGGACTAGACATTATTTGATTTATTTGGTCTGCGCAAACATATTTTGTGAGTTCTATGATGTTAGAGTTGTAGGGCTCAAAGAAAAAAAAAACAGTAACTGAGAACATTACAGAATACTGTGCACCTCCTGTAGTTCCACATGTAGTGTGAATGATGTGTGAATATATTCTGATGGGGCAAGCAACATGCAGTAAGAATCTAAATGCTAGTCTTTGCAGTCCTACCCTGTTTTCAGTTGTGTATAAAGTAAGCCAGAGCTTAGGCTTTCATGAGATCTGTAAAATAAAATTCATGTAAGTAGGCTTTTATTGAATGAATGTGAAAATATATTTATATTTACAAAAAAAAACATACTAACTGTCTTTGTGTAAGGAGTGTGTTCTTTGTTATAAACACACTGAAGGGATTGTCGCACAGCTTTAAAAACAACATTAAGCAGTCTGACGTCACATGAGTTATGTCATGTGATGTCATCTGCTACGAGCCCCCTTCCCATGACTCACTAGCCTTGACTAGCTGGTGGGGGTTGAAGCATTAACACAATAACAGTGTCCTAAGCACATACAGGAGAGTAGCAGAGCTAATCAAAATGTCAAGTAAAACAGGGATGACAAAGGGCAAGAGCTGCAGCAATCATTGTCTTTACATCATCTAATCCTAGGTTACAAAAACATATTTTTATTTCTTCTTGATTTTCCTTGATGGATAGAAAGATATACGTTTTTCCACCTCAGTCCAGATCACAAATCACGATTTGTGTTTCGTCTCCCAGTCTCCCAGCGCTCAAATTATGAATTCAGTGCTTTGTTCTAGTCAACATCTTGATGAACACATACAGATATTTGAATGTTACAATCACTAAATGCTTCAGAGAAAGCTGTCAGACCCATTTTCAAATATTGTAATAGCATACGCACGCTGCAGCAGCTTGCGACATAGACTGTGGTGAGGCAGAACAATATTAATAACAACATAACCTCTATCACTCTGCAACTCTATCACATTTGACTTATTCTGTAGGCTACCATCTAGTGAATTTTTAGCGTTACCCCATAATAGGCAATTGAGAGTTGAGCGGTCCTTTTTCTCAGATTTTGTGTGGGAAACAAGGTCACTGTGGTGCACACGCATTTTGATGTACAGATATTATCAACTCAGTAATCCCTCTTTCCCTCTCACAATCTTTGCAATAACTCTTACAATAGACATGGTTCTGTACATCATAGACACGCTGTCCGCTCCTTGCTAGAAAAGCAAGATCTTGACGGCTGCAGAGAATTTTTAAGCTAGCCCAGTTTGGCATAAAAAAAAAAAAAAAAAAAAAAAAAAAGGTGGCCAGGCACTACCTTTTTTTAACTGTCCTGTACACTGCTCCTCACCTGAGCAGTGGGGCAGTGAGCATTTGCATTACTGCACCACAATTGCATTACGTCTAGAAATGTGAGCAAATCAATGAAACATTGGTATATATCTGTCAAATTGTAACCTTTTTTGATCATTGGTCACTTTAAAGTGGTCATTAGTACTTCGACAAAATTTGAAATGTATGGAGTTGTGTATTAAGACTTTATGAAGATAATATTTGTTGAATGGCTGATATATATGGTTGAGCTCTGCCCCACCTGCCCCTATGGACAAGCCGCTACTGTCCATATGGATACTAGTAATGCTTAGGGGCAGGTAGGTGACTTGGCTTTCAAATGAGATCTTTCTACCTTTGTAATGCCATATTATTGTTTTCATAGGAACTCATCTTTTAACTGGAAAATTGTGTGGTCTTGTTGCCATCCACCAATCCTGAGCCCAATTCTTTGAGTAATAAGCAAACACACTGACTGAGATATTTGTAGACATAATGTGGAGTGCCCTAATTCTGTGAACCATTAAATTAACTTGATCTGAAATGAATTTTTGGAGCTATTAGTACAGGGTCAGCTGGAAACAGTCACTGACCTAGACAAACATAAAGTTTCCAACACCAACAGGAAGTAAGAAAAAGAAATCAGCAAAGATCTGAGGTTTGTCCATGCCAGCTTGCTCTTGTAATTTAATACTTCACTGAATCACAAATGTTTTGCATTCCGTGTTCCTGAAGACAACGGTTGTAAAAGGATGATGTCAGGTCTGTCTCGACTGAGACTTCGTGGGGAGGAAAGAGGGCAGGGTGAGAATAGAAAGAGGAATCAGGGGAACACAGACACATAGTGAGATAACCCTCTGCCAGGAGTTGTCTCTGCCAGTAAAAACAAGGTCCTCCAAGTCAAGATGTGAGCCTCTGTAAAAATAATAGTGTATACAAGGTCTTCTAAGCACGCTTATGTTGTGCTTTTAAAATAGTACACCACATTTGAATGTTTAGTTCTTATTTAATATTAGACATTAGATTTCATATGCATGTTACATGTGTGGGCCCAGGTGCAGAGTGGTGCATCAGGTACTGTTGCCACCTCACAGCTCCAGGGTCCCTGGTTCAATCCTGTTTTGTGATTATCCTGATCTGTGCATGTTTTCCTCATGGGTTTCCTCCAACCTCCCAGAAACATGCCAGTAGCTGGACTGGATATTGGATATGATAGGTGTGAATGAGTTTATGAATGTGTTTGTGCATCGTTCCCTACAATGGACTGGGTAAACTGGCCAGGATAAAGATGAGTGATTGTGTAGGCCAATGTCTTAGAGTTAGACTTTTGTCCCTCCTCTTCAGATCTGTACTGTTTTCAATTCAGTATGTTGTACGTTCTCTATAAAATGGCCTTGCAGGATATGTTCTTGGTTTCCATTTCATGAATGAGTATGATAAGGATATCTAATGTAAAATGTTATCTATATGTCAAACAAAAAAGTGATTCTGGCTTTGGTTGTCAGTAGGAGAAGATGAGAGAAAACTTTGCAAAGGTCAGTGTAAAGTGGGTCAAAGTTGAATTTGAGTGAACTTTGAGTGCAGTGCCAATGTGTCAAATCCAAGTGCAGCACACTTCCTGTAGGCAAAGTGGCTCTCTCCATAGGGAATCAATGGCTTGGCCGTCACAAAGTGGTTTTCATCAAGCACTGGTCATCTATAGGAGGCCTAAAGGCTTTTTGTGATTCTTCTCTGGAAACCAAAAGGTACAGTTAAGAATGTTGGTTCAATCCCTGATGCCCTGATTTCCATATAAGTAATATCTCAAATTTAAAAATTATTTTACATAGCCAACATAGCACGAGTGAGACAAATGCTGACCCTGCATGATTCTTATAACCTGTAGATCTCCGTATACAGTGTAGATTATAGTATTTGCATACACTCAATTCGGATATACAAAGGCAAGTGAAGCATGGGGTAAAACCAAACCTGGTTGTAAAAACATACAAATAAAACCTTCATCCTATCATTCAATTTTGCATTATTAAGTGACTTTTGAACATATTCTCTCTACTAAACTACCAGAATTTCAACTGACTTTCCAGACTAAGGAACTCCTTCTTCCCCTCAGCCATTAGACTTCTAAATGGGTAGCCAGTGGACACAGACTAGTCTCACACATCTCATAGATTAGTTGGACCCAACTGCTACAGCTCAATTTGCACATTTATAAATGTTACTTCTGCTATTTCTTATCAAGAAGCTTCATTTCGATTTGCACATTGTTAAATGTGACAGCTGCTATTGTTATTGTGTAGTTGCACTCAATTTACTACAGGCTACTGTACTATTGTTTTTGTTTTTGTATTGTATTGTTTTGTACATAAATCAATATTGCACATAGAGATATACTTCATATGCACAAGTCAACATTGCACTCACACATACAGATGTACATAGTCTATATTTCTATATATATAATCTATATTTCTACTTCTGTAACATAGCTACACTTTTTGTTTGTATGTATGTGCATGTCTGTTTTTATTTTTATTTCTATATAGTTTCTGTTATCTTGGCATTCAATGTGGACAGCAAAGAAAGAATTTCATTGTTCAGGGAAACTTGGTTTCCTCACTGTGCACATGACAATAAACGCTTTGAATCTTGAATCTTTGAATTCAATTGACTAAGTCAATTTCAAACTAACGCAGTGATTACATTGGTCTTGTTCATGACATCAATCATCGACGCAGTCCAGCATTCAACAAAGCAAAGAAACGCACATATAAGCGATGGATGTCATGATATAAATCATACATATCACCATGGTGTCGATTATGAGCATGTGTGGTAAATATATCTCATGCCATGGTCATGAGAACACTTTGTATCTATAGCGTTAGAGCTTGCAGAATCACTGAGTAAACATTGGAAATTTAATCAGGAGGGGGAAAAAAAAATCATTCAAGTCTCTGGGCAATGACTGTGCTCTCTGAGGTTTTACCATACATAGAATTAGCTTTTATCAGAGATGGCAGGGGATATAAATAGTGAATTTAGGGTGTCTCGTTTACTGAGAACCAATAGCTCAATGGTGCAACTTTGGCAGAACATTATGTTAGCTATCATTGTTCATTTTCAATTTGATTAAACTTTGATACTGTGGCATTGGTGAGGAAAGAAGCTTGACTAGGAAGCATTGTAAAAACATGCAGCTGGTGAACACACACTTACAGCACACAACAGTAGGCTTGCTGGCAGGGATGGAAAATATTTCAGTAATTGCACTTCATTAATTACTAGTACTTAAATAGGCCTACTATTTTGAAGGATTTGTTCTATAATAATAAATATCATTCAAACTGAATAATACTTACTCATATTCTTACTCAAGTGCATTTACAAGAGAAAAAACATAATTTTTACTCATTACATTTTAATTTTGATCTTCAGTCGTTATAATGCCATGAGATATTTTTGTCCCATCGCTATACCAGTGAATATTTTTTAAAGACATGCAATCAAACTCAGGGTTAGGGTTAGGAATATGAATATGACTGCACTTGTGGCTGTGTTTTAATATACAAACCAAGTACTGTGAACCAATTTGTGAACCATTACTTTAAACCACAGTGTCCCTCACCCTGACTCTCACCCTCAGCCAAGCCAGCGTATATACCAGTGTGCACTATCCAACTTTGTCCCATAGCATATAACAAAGACTTTCAGACAGATTGCATTTGACGCTTTACAGCTGTTCAGACACTTCTCTGCAAGCATCGATAGTGCTAGTTCTTGTCCCAGTAACAATTACCCAATATGTTTTTTTAAATATCCACTTTGTCATTAATTCAGTCCAGCATTCACCTTCCCATGCTAAGTCAAGATATGGATTAGCCTCAGCTATGTTATCTACTGTTTGGACCTGGCCATTAGGATGACTTCACTGGTCTAAACCAAAATTGTCCATGGTATTTGTATGTGATATTTGTTTAACTTGGGTTATCACACTTGGTCATAGGTGTGATAGGCTTGTCTGGATCAAGAACAGACAACACATACTGTACACACAACACATACAGTACATACATACATATACAAGCAATGACACAAAGGAGACATGTGAACAGTACAGAACAAGTTTAATACATATAGTATTACATAAAGCAAATTGGTTGAGATAATGATTTGATTTGGAGGTCAGGGCTGGTCAGGGAACAAAGCCTACAATTATCAGTGAGATCACTATGCAAGGCAAATGAACGTGTGAGAGGTATACACCAGAGACAATAGGTGGTTTACTCCTTAAATCATATGCATCCATATTTTAAAGCTTATACTTTGCAAGGATGTCATGCACAGACCACATGGACACCAGAGTCAGGATGTACAAACAGAGTGTCTCTAGCCAGATGTGTCCAGATGGCAATTCACAGAATTCTAGGGAAGGCTTAAGCATTTCAGGAGCTTAAAACTTACACATCTGTAATTTTTAAAAATAGTTGGGTTTTTTCACAGAATGGTTATGCATTTTGCACTTAATTTCTGCAATTACTGTAGTAATACTCACATTCTATTCCTCAGTTGTGATGTCTAAAAAGAGAGCCAAGCTAGCTCACTCATTGGTTAAGAAAATTGCTGACCTTTCCTGACTTTTCCAATCTTCACCTGTCCGGTTTGGCCCACTGTAGTCTCAGATTCCTGTTCTTGTCTGACAGGAGTGAAACCTGATGTGGTTTTCTGCTGATGTAACCCATCTGGCTTAAAGTTTGATGTATTGTGTGATCTGACATGCTTTTCTGGCCACCACGGTTGTAAAAAGTGCTTATTTGAGTTACCCTAGCTTTCCTGTAAACTTCTCTCATCAACAAGATGTTTTTGTTTGTTTTTTGCACCATTCTGTGTAAGCTCTAGAGACTGTTGTTTGTATAAAACCCAGGAAATCAGCAGTTTCTGAAATACTCAGACCAGCCCATCTGGCACCAACAACCATGCCAGGGTCAACTTCACTGAGATCAAAATTTTCTCCTTTCTGATGTCCGATGTGAACATTAACTGAAGCTCTTGACCTGTATCTAGATGACTTGCATATGCATTGCACTGCTGCCACGTGATTGGCTGATTGTATAATTACATGAGTGACTGGTCACCTTATGAAAACCTTATTCAGTGAATTAACCACCAACATAATTAACTAATCAACTGATCAGGTTTGATTTCTCCACAACTTTCAGATGACCCATGTGTCACTGATTGCAACCATGACCACGGCTGTGGTCCACCAGCTGAGTGGGATTTTTAAATGGCCAGGCTGTTGTAGTTAGCAGCTGTTTTATTTTAAGAGAGTTGGAATTGAAGTCCCTCAAATACCTGATGTTTACACTGTGATTTCTCTGATTGATGCCAGAGAATAACTAGATGCACTGAGACTAGGAACTTAAAGAATTTATGACAACTAAGAAATTAGGAAACTAAAATAATAATAAAAAAAACTAGCGTATAGGAAAATATTATTTTAATATAGAATAGGACGAATGAGTTACAATAGCAAATTATTGATCCAGAGGTGTGATCATGGAAGAGCTGGAGCGGAAGTGATGCAGGAAATAAGAATTACTGTAAAGCAGCATGTGAAAAATATAAAAGCAAAGGCCAAGACCAAGACTGAGAATAGCTCAGTGACAAGGACTGAACCTCACACAAGGTAAAGCGTTGAGAGCTAGAGCAGAAGACGGACAGGAAACAGGGACTGTGGAAAACCAGGAAGTAGCAAACAGGAAGTAAAACAGGAGGCCTGTGTGACAAGGCCTATATTTGTGACTTAAACAAACCTCAGTCTGCGAAGCAATAGATTGGCATCCTCATTTAAGAAAAGTCCAAAAAAAGCAACACAAAAATCTTCAAAGATTCTTTGTAGCTTCAGCACAGACATTCCAGATTTTAGCTGTACATAGCAGACTATCTAATAATCTAACCATTCTGTGCCAGAGGACAACATGATTCCCTCATTGCACACATGCATAATTCATTCCTTGAATGATCTCACTCTGTTTTCTCACTGAGCCCATATTGACCTTCATCTATGACAAAAATCACCAAAATGAAATAAAGCGACAAATAAGAAATGGCCCACTAGAGAGGAAAAGGAGTTCTCCCTGCTGCATTTCAGACGAAAACATGTTAACAGAAAATATGTTGTAAAGACAGACTAATGACAGAATCAACCAAGTATTTACATTCTTTTGTTTTATAGCCAAGACTCTGCAAGAGAGCACTAATTGCAAGAGTGTTTGCATATCGTGGCTTGAAACATAGTGTAGATGGAATATTTGAGAAGCAATAACATTTCTGCTATCATTGCTATTAAAATGATGAAACAAAATTTTTATGTTCTCTCTCTATTTATAAAACACAAGAATATGTGTGGTGGTTGGAATTAGGTGTGAAGTAGCTAGAGCTGAATGCTGGAAAAGATCCAAAGACAAAAATTGGGTTTTAACAAAAATTTTGTTTTTTTGCAGATAATATACAGTACTTATACAATAATAAACCTCTCTACTTTAAGAAAGCATACAAATATTTTACCAAAATAATGTGGAAATGTTTCCTTTTATTGAGTCTACTTTCTAACTTTGTCTTGGCGTCACATTTTTTAATAAACACAGGGTCAGTCTGCCTAAAGTTGTCTAAAACTGTGTAAGCCAAGTGTGATTTCCTCATTATTTGATCAGGTTTTGGCTTGAATAGTTACAAGCCAAGTCAATTCAGTTTATGATCTGATACCGGATGTCGAAATGTCAGCAATGTTCCTGCACCGTCAGGTCATCATCAAACACTTCATACACAAGACAGCAAATAAAGTTTTCAAACGATTAAATGGTCTAATAAAAACAATTCTAAGAAGCCAACAAAAATACTGAATAAATCAGTGATTATTTCCCCATTGATGTACAGTAATCATGAGCAGAGTTCACCTGAGTGACTTTTACCTCAGGTGATGAAACAGAGAGTGAAGTGGAGGAAGTGAATAATTAAAGCAGTATAAGTAAACTTAATAATAAATAATAATTTAAAATGCTGTAACTTTACTTCTGATAGAGATGCATGCAAAAGACAAACAAAGCAGTGTTGTGGACTCGAGTCATATGAACCAGACTTAACTTGGACTTGTGACCTCACTTGGACTTGAGCCCTTTGTCTTGGAAAGACTTGATACATTCTCAAAACCAAAGATTTAAAAGTGGGCAGTGGAACTATTCTTTTTCCCAACAATTAATTTTCAGCAAATAAGTATCAGTCTTCATTTCCAAGGTCCACGTTCAACCAGACAGCCAACCAACATGCACTAGACATCGACAAAGTTGAAACTTCACTGATGACAGAGGCACTTTTGCAGTAGCCATGCTCCCATAGATAGTAGCCTTTACATGCAAAGATTATGTTGCTTGAAACAACAATGGTTGCAACATGTAGAACCTGCAGTTCAAAAATATCAGATGCAGAAGCAATAACTTCAAATTTCATTTGTCATTTGAAGTTGCACAAAGCAAATCCCAAGGCAAAGCCAAGTAGAAGTGCGATAGATGAGTACCCTTAGTGAAAATAGTCTACACCTCAGTACCTTGCAAAAGTCTTAGGCACCTATTTTTTTAGTACAAACTTTGTTATAGATTTTTATTCTCTGACTTCTACATTATTGATTCAGTACAAAAACATTTTAGATTCCAAACATTAGTTTTCCAGCACAAAATGAAATGTTACAGAAAAATGTTTGTATGTCAGTAAAGAAAGCAGCAGATTCCATAAGAGACACTTTTCAGATAAAAACATAATGAAGGCTGCTGGGTTTCGCTGCAGAAATAAGAAGCGAGTCGATAGTCAAAGTCTCCAGAAGAACTGTGGCTGCTTCTGCAAGATCCTCAGTAACACTTACAGCTCATTTCCTTATAAAACTGCACACACTGCACCTGAGATGCTATTTTTTTTTTAAAGTGAAGGATCATCACACCAAATATTGACTTTGTTTCATTTATTGCTGTTTACTGCTCTTTATAGTATTTTTTATGTAGAAACATTTAATTTCATTACTTTTGAAGGCATCTTTGCTCTACAGCATTTCTTTGCATGTGCCTAAGACTTTTGCGCAGTACTGCCTCATCTCATGTGAAATATTCAGTTTTTATAGTCATAGTTATGCAGTTATGCGTCTCTCGACTATCCATATATTTCCATTGAGTTATGTTTGTCTAAAAAGTGATGAGCATCAATTTTAAAAACTCTGCATGATTTTTGCATAAATGTACTACAGTAATTATTACTCTGGCCTTAAAACTGGTAAAGAGCATATTACCACTTGTTTAGAACTCGAAACCTAAAATTTAAGGACTTGTTACTTGCATGTCTTGACTTATTTGTGACTTGCAAAACAATGACTTGGGCTAACCTCTGAAACAAAGGAAAACCTCCATAGTAAGGACTATATAGTAGAAAATGTCAAAATTTGACCAGACCGTCAAACATATCACGTGATTGAACACAATGTACAGCTATAGTTGTAAAATTTGGCTTGTTCTTGAGTTTCTTGAGCCCAATACTTTAAAATATGTATTTGGGTTTAAATATTTATCCTGTTTTGAGTTACTATAAAAGGTTTCCTATTCCACTCCTCATCCAATGGATGAAATAAAATGTCATTTTTGTGTGTGTGTGGGTTTTTTTTTAATTACACCTGAAGCATAGTATACTTTCAGATTAAAAATAACTGAAATGAACATATTGTTCATACATTTTAGCCTTTTAAGCTGGGGTTAGTTTTGAAGAAACATAGAGTCAAGTGACTGGTGAAGTCATTGGTGGGTAAATGGTATCCCTGTCAGCAGCCACATCAAATGAAACAGTTCTGGCACAACAGTCTGATTCTTTTAATACACCTTAGCAAAGTGTCAGCTTTGCTTTCTTGTATCATAGGAAATTTTGGAAACATGACAAGAACCATTTGAGGGGGATAAATATAATGTTCATGCCCATAATATGCTCCTATGGGAGGGTAGATTATTTATACAGCAATTTCTACATTTAAATGTCAGTCTGATGTTTAATTGGTGTTAATTTGGATTTTAACATTTATCCTGTTTTGAGCTACTATAAGAGGATTTGTATTCAGCTGTTCACCAAGAAGTGTGACACACAGTTAAATGGCAGGCCTCAGGGTCCTGACCCAAAACATATCAGGGTTATGGAAATGTTTTACAGCTCTACAGGCAAG
Organism: Pangasianodon hypophthalmus; assembly: GCF_027358585.1. Lineage (NCBI taxonomy): Eukaryota > Metazoa > Chordata > Actinopteri > Siluriformes > Pangasiidae > Pangasianodon > Pangasianodon hypophthalmus. The sequence goes on along the minus strand of NC_069724.1, from coordinate 2,826,724 downwards.
GCCAAGTACTCTGAAGATTATGCTTTCAGATGGAGGCCCAAAGAGTAGGGTTTCTGATGGAAACACCCTGTTGCAACACTTCAAGGTCACAGATATCGGCCAACAAGGATGACATCAATACTCTCAAAATAACAGTGTTTCATTTATATTTTACTGACCACAATATACCTCTAAACTCTTGTTGATGTAATTGTAAAAAAGAAATTGAATTCAGTTCAATGTCATTCAAAAACAAAAGGTTATAAATGTTAGTGTTAGATGTATAGGTGCTATCTGTTATTTTTCAGTTGACAAATTATTTTCACAAATCTGTATGACGTAATTGTTTGTGAGCATGAGCACAGAACCTTTTAGACTAAATACACACACTCCTGTGGTTACAGACATTCTCTTTTCAGTCTGAGGAGCTTCATTGCTTAGGATCAGTGCTGTCCTGAAAACTGGGACTTTATGCTTGTGTAAACATGATGTGAAATGGACTGTAAAGGAAGCCACAGAGGAAAGACGGCCACTCTGAGATATGTCCTTGCAACACGCCTCACTGCCTCCCGGCCAGCCTACTCCCCTTGTAATATACGTTTGCGTATGCGTCAGTGTGTACCTTTCAGTACGCTCGCCTCCATACGTTGTTTCAAGTACTACACCATTCCCTTCCAAGATAGCAAAACTGTGAGTTCTTCATTCTTGGCAGAATGTGTAATTTCTCGTGTTTGACATATTGCACACAGTGTAGCCTTGTTCTGGTCACGTAGTCATGCTGAGGCCAGATGTAGCATTCATAATTGTATAGGACGCAGTGTGTATGTATGTTTGTGTCACCTCGCTGGAATACAGCAGGGTCTGTTGTTGTAAAGACTGACATAGGAGGAAACCTTTATAAATCATGACCCACATGGTGAGTAAGTTCACCAAATAATATTTTGGTGAGAAAAATATTATTCAAGTAATTAAAAAATGATTTATGCTCTTCTGTGTGGTGATTTTTGTTTCCCAACTGACCTCATGTTGTTCTGGGCAGTCTGTGACATCACCTTATAAAAGACACCTGGTGGGGCCGACACAAACACGGCTCACAAATGAACGGATTATTTCTTAACATCCTTTTAATGCCATGTAATGGTGGACGCAAATCCATCATGCAAGATTTATTTGTTCATCTTAATAGAAACTTTGCTACAAATCTCCTGTGCAAGAAATTGCCCTAAAGAGAGCATTCCACCTTAAACCTTTAAGCTGTCTACCCTTTCTAATCTTCCTGTGCTATCTGCATATACTAACTGGCATTAAGCACATGGAAACGATCTAGATCTTCTTTCTTTCATCTACATTAATCTTTGTTTTATAACGTAGAAGAATACGTTCTGTTCAAAATGTCTGGTAAAGGAGTAAATGGTGGCAGTATGTCCACCACATGCCCAGTCGTGTCACCTAGTTCAATGGATTTTACTGTTTGTTGAGAAAAAAATATTCATAGATATTTGTGGAAATATACCAGATTATATACAGGGTGGGAAAGTAATCAAATAATTGAGTATACAATAGTTGTACTCTTAATTACATTTCCAAGAAAAAAAAAACTACTTTTCACTCCTTACATTTTTATTTAGACTGTCAAAGTACCTTTTTTTTTTTTTTTTACAAATTACCAATCTCTTCTTTTGTCACTATATAGGAATCAATTAGGACCCCATGCATTTCATTTACATTTCTGTTCAAAGCATCCAATCAAGTGCATCAATATAAAAAAAAAAATAATGACTATCAAGAATCGTGTTAATTCGTCATCTGTAGTGCTGTTCTCTTGCTACACAATGTAATTAGCGTTAAAGCTCTCCATGTGTGTCTGAAGACAGATAATCCACCAGACTGCAGTGTGGATTTTGAGCATGAGCGCCCCTGGCCCTACCTCAGTAAAACGTTTCAATATGCTGGAGTAAGCAAAGACTTGTATAAAATGAGATGGACATTTTGTCTCCCTAAAAGGCCTGAAATCCATCTATTTTGAAAGAACATGTTGAGATAAGGTTCACTAATTTGCTAACATTGTTAACACTGGCTATATCTAATTTTAATTTAACCTGGTTTCTTTGCTAATTCCAGGTTATATTAGCATCAATTCCAGTAGCTTATGTAAATTGGCTAGGCAGAAGGTCAAATTCTAGCTAATGGTAAATATTGGCTATTTAGAGGATATTTTACTTCTGATTAATTAACTAGTAAACTACATAATGTTTTCAGGCCAAACTGTGTAGCTGCTTTAAAATGAAAATCATCTTCTAACAGTTTTAAATAAGCAGTAAACGTTAGTTTTCACATGAAAACATGACACTAACTTGATTTCTTCAGTTAAAAACATTTACATTTTACTTCTTAATACTTCAATATATTTAAAAGTAGCAAATTTTTACTTTAACTTGAGTACATTTTTGGCTGGATACTTCCATGGTTAATTAATTAAGATTTTGACACATTATCCAATCTTCATTTAAGTACAGGTTCCCAGTACTTTTGACAACCCTGGGTATATATAACTGCCTTTTTCAAAGCAACATATATTGGGCTGGCTAAACTCTCCCTTTCCTTATCCTGCTTTTGTTGTCTTATCATCCATTTGCCTCCCTGCTTCACTCCTGCTGAAAGAACAACAGTCTGGTCAGATTGGATTGACGGCCATATGGGAGTGTTAAAAGTTATTTGAAGACATTAGCTAAAGAGAATTAATGAGAAACAAACACAACCAAATCTTTTATGGCCAGAGCCGGCCTTAAGTGAAAATGGGTCCCAGCAGCATCTTTTTACTCTTACTCAACAAAATCTGTCCTTACACAAGAACAACCATATCATATGTGCATGTGTGATAAGTTTCTTTCTTTCCTCTATTTTTATTAGTTAGCACTACAGAGTTGGTTTACAACATGCATATGCAATGCAAATAAATGCAGTTAAGTGTAAAAAAAATGGGGGGGGGGGGGGGGGGGGGCAGGAGGTAGAACAAGAGAACATGTGTGCACATCATGTTAATTCCCCATAAACTGAAATAAATAAAGTTCACAACATTAATATATGCATTCATGCTGTAATACATGAATGCATTATACATGTGGATGATTTCAGAATGTATTTGGCTTTATAGTAACAAACAAGACGTTCATTTCATCAGAATGTAGAGAAATGGGGCAGGCAAGCTACCTAATTGACTAAATTTAGAGTTAGACACAAACCACAAACAACTAGTTAATCTAATAAGAACAGCATCATTAAGCTGACAGATGTAAAACAACATAGCTATGTTTTATACAACGACGTCAAGCCACCAATCAATAATAAGCTCGCAAATATGACCGTTGCATTTGACCTATCAGTCTCAGTTTGGATGCTTACAGAATAAAGTTACGTTATTTATGGTGTAAAATGTTAGAATGTGTTTACATGATGCCAGACTCGAGTGTTACAGTCAGCCCCAGAATTAAAGATGGGTAAAAAAAAAAAGAAAACTTGTCTATGTATAGTTTAATAGCACACTGAAAATATGAGACAAATCTAACCTTTGTGTTTATTTGTGTGAAGTGACACACAGGCTAAATTCCTTTAGTCATTTATAAACACGGGGAAGGTTAGCGAATACGCCAATGCAATGAGAAAAAAAGTGTGTTGACCTTCATTAAATCAGGCAAATTTAAAAGGCTGTAAAAACATCTACACATCTGAAAACGCCCATATCCAATTACTGCTTGCTAGGGCAATAATTAAGAAGTTTAAAACAACCGGAGCTGTAATAAATTTGATGGAGGAGGACGCAAGTGTCTTTTGCCCCCATGTACTTTTCCCATTGCCTGTCGGCAAACTTACAAGAGTATCGAGTTTACTAACAGCCTTAAACAAATCTCGTAAAACTGTTAAAGACGGAATGACATGAGCTAGTTTCCAATCTAGTGATATCTTGCTTCAAACAGTCAACAATAGCCAAGCTGCATCCCAAGACTCTTACGCTTGTAGCCAGACGAGTGCACAATAAATATCAGATGTTCCGAGGGCCACAGGACATTCAACTAACAGCAGACCCAAAGTTCCTAATTTGCTTGTAGCCGGCTATGCCACTTTAACCCTACATGTACAAAACTACAGATGCTGATTTTGAGATTCAGACACGAGATCTATAGGCATTTATATGTATCACAGTAGGTAATGCTAGGTAGTGCTAGGTTAGCTTTACATTAGCTTCCTCAGTTCCCTTATTCATTATATAGAGCAATATTTGTGGTGTAGCCATTTTGTACTGTACAGTTCACTATATTATTAGTAATAGTGTACAGTTTTAACATTGGTTGAGAAAACATATTCATAAATAATGGTTGCCAGTGGAAATATACCAGGATATACAGTATGCAGGGTTAGAAAGTACTTGTGCTATTGACTATACTTAAGTATTATTTTGGTGTGTTTATGCTTTACTTGAGTATTATTAAACTTGAGTACTTGTACATTTCCAAGAAAAACATACTTTAGACTTAGAACTTTAGAACTAATGTGTCTGTGTTGATTGATCTAAAGTAAATACTATCATAAACTCCATAAATTAAGTGAAGTGATATTTAATTTACTGTTGACTGTGTAAGTGGCCATGTTGACATGGTGTTATTTACTGAACCCAACTTTCTGAGTAGAAATTCCAACTTGCCGGGGGCGTTTTCTTTGGTTTTTCCAAGTCGGAGTTTGGAAATTAAATAAGAAAATAGAAAAAAAATAGAAAATCTGCCTAATGTTAGATATCTACCACGATTAAGCTAATTATCAATCCAGCTAGCATAGCATTAGTTATATTTAATATGCTACATTGATAAGTTAAATCTGTATTTAACAGTCATATTATACTTCTAGTTAATTTTTTTTTCTGTTATTTTGGTGGAGAGATCATGTTTTAAACTTTTTAAAGTCCTTTTGCTAAAAATGCAAGTGAAATAAAAAGTCTCATCAATGCTACCCTTACAGAAATAAAACATTTTTGGATTTTTGGTGTATTTTTTCACGTATTATTTTTCATACATTTTTATTTAATTTGATATTAATATGTGAAAATACACAAGAAGAGATACTGTCGGGGACAAATCATTAAGCACGAGAATGCTGATTTATCTGTTAATTTTATTTGCATTTTTCTTACATATTTACATTTTATTGCATTTCAATAATAAAATAATTGTTTAAAAAATGCATGGGTATGCCCATGCATGATCTATAAAAAAGTTTCCAGGGGTTTCCATAAATAGTATACTTAATGTTAGTTCAGTTCAGTGTCCTGTAGAGAGAACTGTTTTTATGTAGTGATTTGGAAAACACAAGATGGCACACATAAAAAAAAGATTTCTAAAAATGCTTCACCTGTTGCACTAAATCGTGTTTCTGACTAATGGTACAGCCATTTTCATTGTGTAATAATAAGCTTTAATATATAGTTCATTCTGCAGTAGAGACTCGGTTTAGAAGTGCAGATTCTAACATATGATTTCATCCTCCACAAATGCCTACAAATAATGTCATGTATCCATTACTGATTGGTTGTATATGATGCTCATAAAGAAGAAGACGGATTTGAAATGGATGGAGAAATAACCATGTTATAACTACACCGCTGCACTGCCTTAAATGGGAATAGCTTAGCAACAGACCATGTTTTCTGTGCGTTTCTGATTAATACCAGATTGTGCTGCTTTGGCTCTTGTCCAATTCCCATTCAGGGATTACTTATTCTTGCCATGTTCAGCAGACATTAGAGTACGGTATGACCTGTTACTTTATTTTAGACACGTCTCTCCGTTTTTACGAAGACCAAATCCCTCTTGACTTCGCGCCAGTTACAAATGCATGCCAGAAAGTTTAAGCGAGACCTGGAACATTTACAGAGAAAAGAGCTTTGCTTAGATATAATTTTGTCTTGTGGTTAAACTTAAGACTAAATACTATTAACAAATTGCCCAGTTTAATTTAAATCAAAATCTGTCTCTCTCTCATGTTACAACCATTGTTTGTACATACATCATTGTTACCAGTCTAATTAATGTTCAGGAACAAATATCTTTCAACTACACACACACACACACACACACACATACACACACACAAAGTTGGCTTTATCTGTAAACTACCTTTGATACTGGGGAGAACGGGGTAAAATGAGGACTTTTGGCTTTTTCTTTAAGGTCGTTTTCACACTCGCACTGTTTTGCGGACTTTGGAATTCGGTATGACTGGTGAAATGTGAAAGCTGTTTGAAGCCCGGGAGAACGGATCCCTGGTTCTCTTGAAAACAGCGGTCTGGGGCAATCCATGGTGTGGTCCGAATCAGGAAGCTATCCACTGTCTGCGCTGCATGCCGAGTAATGTTATTGGTTCAACTTGGTATGGTTAGCAGAGGACATGGAGTGCGTTATTGAATTTCATTGGACTGAAGCTCTGCAATTATCTTTGTGGTGTGAGTGCTTGCACTGAGAACATCGTGAGAATGCATGTCTCTTTCATTCATGCAATTATCCAAACAGCCAATCAAGTGGCAGCAGTGCAACGCATAAAATCATGCAGATACAGGTCAAAAGCGTGGCCTGGTTGTTGGTGCCAGACAGGCTGGTTTGAGTCTTTCGGAAACTGCACGCATAACAGTCTCTAAAGCTTACACAGAATGGTGCAAAAAAAAAAACATCCTGTAAGCATCAGTCGTGTGGGTGGAAACACCTTGTTGATGAGAGAGGTCAGAGGAGAATGGTCAGACTGGTTCAAGCCGCTCCTTGACTCACATGGGTTACAAAAGCAGAAGACAGCATCAGGTTCCACTCCTGTCAGCCAAGAACATGAATCTGAAGCTACAGTGGGCACAGACTCATCGGAACTGGACAGTCGAAGATTGGAAAATATTGGTAGTTTTAGAGGTGTAACAACACATCGTGACGCACAAATGGGACAATGTGAATTGTGAAAATGTGCGATTAATCGTTTTAATCAATCATTTTCCCCAATCAATCATTATCCATCCATTTTATGTACTGCTTCTCCTACACAGGGTCACAGCCTATCAGAGGGGACTCGGGGCACAAGGCAGGGGACACGCTGGACGGGTTGCCAACCCATCGCAAGGCACAATCACACTCACACACTACGGACAATTTAGAGATGCCAGTCAGCCTTCAGCATATGTCTTTGGACTGGGGGAGGAAACTGGAGTACCTGGAGAAAACCCCTGAAGCACAAGGAGATTGTACCAACTCCACGCACACAGGGCAGAGGCAGGAATCAAACCCCCAACTCTGGAGATTGCCCCCGGGAGAATTTATGAACCAGTAGTATAATTTGTTTATTTTAAACCTCGTGGCAATTTTGAATTTATTTTGTTTTATACAGACAAAAATGCATGTTGTTTTGCATGTAAGAATTTTTCTCCATTAAAATATTCTGAGACTCAAACTGAATCGAATCGTGGAGCCAGTATAGTCCACTGAAGCTATTCAAAGTGTATCAATATCCCTTTAGTTACTTTGTGTTCCTAATAAAGTTGACAGTGAGTGTTTCTGTCTATTTGCTTTTTTCCCTTTTCAAAGTAATATGTTGATGAGTTGTACTGGTCAATTTTAAAGGATACAAGCTACACCAACAATAACAGTCTGCGTAACAGAGCTTACAGGGCAGACAGTGATTACAGGGCAGACAAAACACTAACTTGCTCATTTTTATATATTGGTTGATGTAAACTTTTAGTACTAAAAGTGCCTACACTAAAATAATCAACTGTTCAATATACAAACCTATTGTATTTTTATGTCAAGGAGAAAAAATTAAAAACTATAATATAAAAAAAACTATAACTATAAAAACTATAATATAAAAAAAACAGCTATAATATTAAAAACAAAACATAACAGGAATTTAGAATATAAATAACAGTTATAAATGCACATGTTTAACAATCATCGGATATCGCAAACTTAATCTGTGAGCTCTTCTATGTACTTCCAAGTTCTTCTACCTCCTTCTGAGTTCTTCTATGTACTTTTTTATCTTAAGCCAGAATCATCTTTTGTTTAGAGACTGTGGCTCTTCCATGAGGCATATGATCTCATATGATCATTAGTGTACTGGACACATCAGATGCATCAGTTATATCAGTTGTAGTACATGCTGTTTATACAATATGTATAATATAATATTATAATATTACAATAAACTTACATAATGGAATGAGCAAAGCATTACAGTTCATACATTCACTACGCAGATGTCCACCCTGTTAGAGCCTCTGAGCTAACAGGGTGGAGGACCAGTGGGCCCCTTTGAAATGAGATGGGGCCCTTTCAGGCATGGAGCCAGGACAAAATTGTCAGGGGCTTTTGGAAGGCAGAGTGGGGGGGCTTATTTTCAGCAAATCACGTGTCACGTAACTGAAGCATGAATGATGTAGCCTAAGCCTAAATCAGCCAGACTAGTGGTATGTGCAATCACATTAATTTTCCTCCATTTACGAGCATGGATCAAGCTTTTAACAATAAACATTGTCACAAAGCAGCTTTACAGAAAACCAGATGTAGATTTAGATCCCTAATGAGCAAGCCAGGGGCGATAGTGTCAAGGAGAAACTCCCTGAGTCGACATGAGGAAGGGAACCGATGCTCATGTGGGATTATAAATCATTACTCTTCCACAAGTGTATACTATGAAGTCAATCGGTGCTGAAAGGATGTTCAGTATGAGCTTATTAGTTTTTATGATTACAGCAGCAGTTCTTACGGCCAAGTCTTCAGTATCCATGTGAGATTATCTACAATGTGGACAAAGATGTGTCTTCTGTTGGCGGATGGATTGTGATACCCAACTGTTGCCAGATACTTTGCCTAAATTGAGGTAGTAATATATTAGTGTATTCACAAGACAGCAACAAAATGTAGGACCTTGAAATGGTCGAAAATAGGGCTTAAGGACGAGGCCTGCTACAGTGAAATGGTACATTTGGTTTCCTCATATACCATACTCTATGATCACAAGTTTATTACATTCTCCATTACAATTTGTTGCTGTCATGCTAACCACCCCAGTGGCTAAACAGTTATGCTGGCGGGGCTCTGGCCAGAAGATGGCCTCCGGGGATATGCTGGTCTGCAGAGCAGTCATAGGTACAGTGTGTAATGTTCATATGTGATAAAACCTTAGAAAGGAAACAAAATCAAAAGTTTGAATTTAATTGTAAAGGCCAAATTACAGAATATTTTTGTGACTATGAAATATAAAATTTTTGTGTTTCTGATTATACTAGAAAATAAAGGCCTAGCTAGTTAACTTCATCTAACTTCTAACTTGATTTTAACTTCTGTTCCCAGGCTAGTTTAAAGACTCCATCTGTGGCTCAACCAGGCTAGACATTTTTTACAGCTGATATTTTAGCTTGTCATATAGCCCTTTTTGATCAAAAAATTCCAGGAACTATGGAACCAGATGAACTAATCTCAGGAACTAAACAAGGAACTAAAAGTCCCTTTTGTACATTCCTGTTTGAAGAACTAGATTAGGCATATTACAAAAACAAAAGGTTTTTACATGTGAGGAAACAACACTGAGTCATCATGTTGTTAGAACATAAATATGAAAATATTACATATAAATTATTTCACTCATTCACTCACTGTTCTCTCAATGGAGCTCATTTAATCTCAGTCTCTATCCCAATCAACTGCAGCTCTCTCATTGTTTCATTCAGTCATGCTCTCAGTTCTCTCTCTCTCTCTCTCTCTCTCTCTCTCTCTCTCTCTGCCAACAACAAAGCCTAACATTTTTTTCTACATTTCAATTGTTGTATTCTTTCTCACTTAGATGCTGTGACAAAAAGCAGCCGGACCACAGCGTCCGAAGTGGAAGCTATTAGGAAGCATAGTGGGCTTTCCAATGTGGGTTCAATTTTCTGCCCGCAGTGGTCCCACATGGGACCCAAAGGGGCATGTTGGCTGGGTCCTTATAGAAAACCTCACCATATTAATGAATATAAGTTTTTCTTTCTTAAATAACACATTTTTAAATCCTTTTATTATTAGATTACATGGAGCTTCCACCATACATGTCCCTGTGAATGAGCTGTTACTATAGAAACCTATAGAAATCATTGAATTGCGGCTTGAACTGTTGTCAGAGGTGCTGTTATAGAAAATTAATCAACACCCTCTGACCAATCAGATTTGAAAACTCAACAATGCTGTGGTATAATGACTTAAAATATATTTGTCTAAGAAATACACAAAGAATTAACTCAAGGAAAATGGGTACATTTTTGAGGCAAAATTGATTCTTAAAAGTTTAAAATACTTTTAGATTTACTGGGGACGTGAAAGGGAACGTATTTAAGGAATGGTTTATGTTTATCCCTTTATATTAATTCATAAGGCATAAAACAAGTACACAAGTATTGTATGCTGTTAAGGATTGGCTCCTCCTCTAAATGGTCGCCTGTAAGATACGTCATTAGCGTGCGCCGCTTACTTTGACATTCACAGTGCAGAATCCATGCGGAATGTTTTGAAGTTTACTGTAGTTATTTACATCACTGTGGTAAGCTTTCATGGTTTTCGATCATTGCAAAAGTATTAATATAATGTTCCTGAAATTACAAGGTTTTTCTAGTTGTTAAATGTTTTAAAGAGTGACGCAAACAGCTCGTATTGTGTTAGCTCCGTGGGTTTTAAGGTTATTTCTGCACACTGCGTTTCACACTGCTGGCTTTTTAATACTAATATAAGATGATTGATACAAATTCGTGAATTTCAGGGTACAGGAAGTAAAGATGTCCGTGAAACAAGCCTCCATACATGCTAAATGGATTATCGGGCGAGTCATTGGAACCAAGATGAAGAAGACAGCAAAAGTCCGCGTTACTAGACTGGTGTTAGACCCCTATTTACTCAAGGTACCAAACATCTGTATTCATTAAGAAGGTGCTGAGAAATAATGTTGAGTCTCTGCAGATGATACAAATAACCCGAATTTTTTTTTTTTCTTTCAATGGGTGAAACTTGTTCAGAGGAATATAGTCGGTTCCAGAATTATTAGCACCCTTGGTAAATATTGTTTTTTTTTTTTTTGTTTTGTTTTGTTTTTTAAAAAAAAACATTATGGTAAATGTCTTGGTATAGTTTAATCTCTCACTGAAATATAAAGGAAATCTAACTCTTAACTGAAGTCAGTTTATTTCTAAAGGGAAAAAAAAATCAAAAATATTTTTTAACAAAACCACATCACCGTTATTGCCACCCATAGAAATTCTTATGAACAAAATGTATCTGAAGCATGTTCTTATTTTTAAATTCACCTGAGTGTTTAGGAAGTCTTAAGTGGTCATCCATGACTTTATGTTTCACTGGGATGTAAAATACGAGGTGAGGTAGATGCCGATTTCACTTCACATGGAGAAGATAGTTACATGCCTGAAAGTCTCCAAATCTCCAATTATACACCGTCTTCATGCTAACAAACTGTCTGGAACGGGTGCCAAAAGAAAGGCTTTTCTTTTATCTACATAACTACATATGTAAACAACTAGAGTTTGCTTGAGGCTCCTGGAGCTTTGACTGGAACTGTAACGAGACAAAAGTAGAGCCGTTTGGCAACACACTGAAGGTGTGTTTGGGTGTAAAAAGAAGGATGGTAATACAGAAAAGAACCTAATAATCCCCACTGTTAAGTCTGGTGGAGGATCTGTGATGATGTAGACCTGTTTTTCCTTCAAATGCCTTGGGAACCTTATAAGGAATATTATTATGAATATTACGTCATCACTGACTCCATGAAATACCATGACCACCTCTGCCAGGAAGTTATAATTGGGTCAAGTTGGATCAGGATAACGATCCAAAACATACACAAAAATAGTTCAGTGACCCCAGAATCAAGTTTTTGGTATGGCCATCCCACTCCCTTTACCTAAACCTGTTGAAAACCTGTGAAGTGAGCTGAAGAGGTGAGTCCACAAGAGAGAACCGAGGATCTGGAGAGTTTATCTGTATTGAGGAGTGATTTCAGATTCCTCATAAAGCATTACAGAGGCCAGTCCTCATATTTCAGTGTGAGATTATGGTAATTAACCACAAATTTTTACCCATCATTTTTCCCATCTTTAACAAGGGTGCCAATAATTCTGGAACTGACTGAAGCACAAATCCCAACAAATTCCCAGTTCTTAGATTACTCTCACCATAACTGTAATATTTATTGCAGTGTCTTTTTTTTACTAATGCTTTATTAGTATTCATAACATCTTCATGACTTTTCTCCTTCTTCTCTGACAGTTTTACAACAAAAGGAAGACATACTTCGCCCATGACGCCTTGGAGCAGTGCACTGTTGGGGACATTGTTTTGTTGAAGGCTTTACCAGAGAGGCGAACCAAACATGTCAGGCATGAACTGGCGGAGGTTGTGTTTAAAGTCGGGGCAGTGGTTGATCCTCTGACAGGCAAGAAAGTTGCAGGTCCGCAGTATCTGGAGCCTCTGACTGTGTCCACAGAAAACCCAGAGGCATCTTTAACAGAAAAATTACAACAGCTGAACATTTCTGCAGCTCCTTCACCCCCCAGTTCTGCCTCTTAACTTTGTATTTTTGTATTAATGTATGAATATAAATGTGTGTACTTGTTGATTTGTCTCATTTTGTCAGATTAAAAAAATGAGTCGGTTACATATGTGTGGTAATGTGGGCTAGTATTTAGAGTTGGTCTTTAATGTGTATGATACAGTGGGAAACTTCCAAAGTGACAATTTCATCTTGACTGCATAAGAGAGCACCGGATTGATGTAAAAATATTGCACACGGATAATCACAAAAACCATCTCTTTCACAGGTGTTTATTTTAAAGATAAGCAGTTACATATTTATGTAAAAAAAAAAAAAAAGTTTGTGTTCTATAGTCCATATTACATGGCCTAGGTATCTAGTGACCCCAGTCCTATTATCAAACCTGCCAGCCTTTACGCATTTTGCATAGGAGCTCCATAATTTAACATTGGAGTTAAATTTAACTAGAATGAATTATCACTCAGAATTAAGCCAAAACAGCATTTTTTTTTTCTCCACAATAAAATGGGAGATGAGCCAGCTGACATCTAAGATGATTTGTGCAGGTGTATTAAACTCTCTGATATTAACTGACATCACCCAAAAGCCCGCCCACTTTCCCAATCTCGCATGCTCTCAACTGGACTGATGGGGCGGCCTTGTTTTGTGTGACGATAAATGGAGAATGTTAATTAATATGAAATAAAATCTATCAGTGTATGTTTGACTTAGCTAATATTAGACTTGTATATAGTTAACATCATTTAGCTATATTTATTAGGGATGACACAAAAAAAATGGTCAAAATGGCACTTTTGGTTTTTGTCTGAAAGGGGGGAAAAAAGGAAGAAAATTTTGAACTAAAAAGATAACTTAGGCCTACAGTGAAGTGTCAAATCTAACACTTTATAAATAATGTTAATGGTGGTGATAATTAGAAAGTGATTAAATACACTTTTTTTTTGTTTTTATTTGCATTTAAACACTTTGAGCAGCAGATCAGCAGTGTAAGTGTTGGCCGTTTGGATTATATTGGATTATAAGCATTATACTGAAAATGTTTTTTTTTTTTTTTTTTTTTTTTAAACGGCAGATTATTGCAGAATCACATAAAAATCCACCTTCCAGCGGAGTTTTCATGATTGCCACTGCCAGCAAGCAGTTCCTGACTCCACAGTAATATTATTACAGCCTGCCTTAGTCTCCTTAAACCTGAAATGGTGGAAATGCTCATTTTCCTGTCCTTAGGCTATTGGTTCTAGAAGATTATATTGTTTAATTACAATTTTTTTTTTAAATAGTATATCACAAGCAGGGAAGATCTATAAGTCTAGTATGCTGTAATCCCTGCTAATGCTTTTAGCCCCTTCTAGTTTTTAAAGGTGTTCTATTTATAATTTTTTTTTTTTTTTTTTTAAAAGAAACTCTCTGTTGTAGGGTTGTACATAGAAACTTTGAGTTCCTCCAGACCAGTAAATAAAAAAAAACAATGCTGTAAGGTGCTAGACAGAACCTTGTTTTTTCTTAAAAGTGTAGTATCATAATCTCAAAATGTTATTAGTATGAAATCAGATAAAAAGCAAAGTAGCTCAATTTTTTTCTGAGAATGAGATCACACTACATAATACCACATGCAGAACCTAATTTTATTCTTTGTGTGTGTAATATCCAAATACTACTATACCCGAGATAGCGTCTTTGAACCAACACCACAGCAGTACAGAACCTCAACATGAGGAATGTTGCACATCTTATCCTTAGATCACAACACGTATCAATTACTTGAGTGCTTAAATAAGAGGTTACATGGCATATTTCTTTAAAAGCTACAATTCTTCTATTTATTACAACTCTAAACACATTATGGTCAAAACAATACTGATAATTTCTTTATCAATGTGATTATAATTGATTGCAAAGTGTCAAAAACATTTTTTAGGGTTAACAGCTGATGCTGCATAAAGCTTCTAAATGATCAGATTTATGAATAAGAGAAAATTATATCCTGTTAGGGATAATCACATGGAACAGCATTAATATTTTTCCAAATTAGAAAATCCCCAATAATATTTTGTTGGTAAAATTACCAGTAAAAATCCATTCTGTGTTTCATGTTACTCCATACAGTACATCAAAAGTATGTACTGCATTTCCAACCTGTCGTACGTGGTATTGTTCCTTATTATTTCTAAATTCCTACTTGGCACAGGAGAGTGTTGAGTGGTTATCGGTGACTGGAATCTGCCGTCCTTTGAATGTGAGACACCTCTAGTACTGGCATTAACAGCTGGAACGCATCCTGGATATATGAAGCACTGTTGGAGGCCTAGGAATAAAAAGTAGGAGAAAACTGTAACCATTTAATTAAACAATGCACAAACATTCAAACAATAAAAATAAATGCTTTCTTAAAATGTTTATAGGTAAATGTTTGAGGAGAGTATCTTGGTTTAGGTTTGTTAACTCATTTGGGGTTTGTGTAGCAGCCTGGAAAATCCCTTCACATGGTGAAATTTTAACAATTTCTACGACAAATCCACTCACTGGCCACTTTAATAGGAACACACAAATATCTAACCGCATGAATTATCAAGGGTACATGTGTTCCTAATAAAGTGGATGGTGAGTGTATTTCTGACAACGACAAGTTTTCCTGAACTGAAATGTGTTTCCCTTTTGCATGTATCTCAAGCAAAAATTAAGTTTTAAAATCATTTTAAATCTGGTTAGCCCCGAAAGGAATGGGAGAAAATTCAATTTAAAGATTCTGACTATGGAATAGGCGCATCATGGACATTAAATGATTACAAACTGAATTAACTGGAGACTTATGTTCAATTTGCAGGTAGTTATATAACAAATTGATCAAAACGTGACATTCAGTATGTCAGCAGATCACACTTATCAAGGTTTTAGACATCTATAGGCAGACTGACTGTTGTTATTTCTGTATTTGTTACATTGGCTCCTTATGCAACGTGATATTTGCAGAAAGCATACACAAGATTTAAAGAGTAAATAAAACATGTCCACGTATTTTCAGTGCAACATATTCATGGTTTCTTAACGCTGAGTTGTCAGAGTATGTTATAAGCAGAAAAACCCTATTTAATATCAGCATGGTTAACCCGATAAAGGTTCTGGTGGACTGTAATTTGAAAACAAAGCAACTCTCTTGTTCTAGTAGGAGGCAAAATATAGAAATAAACTCAGGACCATAAATTTAGCTACTGACAAAATGTGTTAATTGTCTAATTCTTCACTAGCAAGCTAAAAACCTAATCATGTAACCATGTGTCGTTCCAAAGGAAAAAAAAAACTCATTTAAAAGTTTCACAGCAACAGGGATGAATACTTACACACTCACAACTTTTATGTTTTGATTTTTTTCCCCTCAGCCCACTTCAATATTATGGACTATATTGTGTAGATTCATGATGTATAATCCAAATTAAGCAAAATTCATTAGTTTAATTCATTAATTCATTCATTAGTCTGTTGCTGATGTGTTATTCGTCTACTAAAGCGTTTTTTTATTTATTTATTTTTTTAACTCTAGCCCACTATGCGTAATGTGGCCTGTTTTCAAAAAATGAATTTAATTCCCATTCATGAAATGTAATTTGATGAAACAAACCTCCAGGAAAACTCCAGTGATTAAAGGATTCAGTACTTCTCCTTTTTCATTTGACTGCGAAGGAAAGAACATTTCCTTGTTTACAATTTGTCATGAGTCAGAATGAAGATTTCTAAGAACACAGGTATACATAGACTAGAGGAAGGGACTGCGCTCTCTCTTACCCCAATTGTAGCTAAACAAGCTGTGAATTTTTTCGACAGCACTGATATCTCCTTGCAGAGAATAATTGTGATTCTGAAAGAGAAAAAAAAAAAACACCAGTCATATTGTTACGTTAATGACATTTTATAGATACCCACTCACGGTCCTATGTGTTAGGAGAAAATGGACTTACTGTGCCAGGACTTTGGCTTGTTCCAGAGCAGTGACCCCCTCAGTGCTGGAGTGAAGAAGCATTTCTGCCACCTTGTGGAACTGCTCGATGGACCTGGCTGTCAGCTCTGCCAAGCTTGTGATAGCAGATGAGTGAGCATCCTACAGGGGGCAGACAAACAGAATAAGGTGGAACCACACAATATAGAAAAAAAAAAAAAAACAGTTCACACTGCAAAGAAATTAAAATAAACGAGATCAGTCACACCTCAACTGTGCACTTGGTCACCATGGCCTCCTGCTCACTGCCCTCTTCTTGCTGCTGCTTTGCTTCAGTTGGAATCTTCATGTCCATAATACGGTCAAATGCATTCTTCCTAGCCTGAATGATTAAAATAAATGATTTTTTTTTTAAATATTCGAGCTGATAATAATCTTGATCATTCATACCTTATTAAAAAAAAAAAATCTTACCTTGCCAAGCTTCTCTGCTGTTGTGGATATGTGAAGCTTTTTAAGAGCGTCTGTCAGTTCCTTAACAAAATTTTCACCATCATCGACTAAGAGAGAAAAATATCACAATTTCTTTTAACTTCATTTTCCAAAATTAAAAACAGAAGGCTCACTGAATAGTTTGTATAAATTAAGGGTGTGAAACAAAGCCACTATCTGTATGTGTACCTAAATCTTTTTAGTGCTACAAATGTTTGTATCTGGAGAGGGATTTAAGCCTGAAGTAGGTATGGCCTAAACCGGAATTAAGTATAAACTCTACAAAACTGTCAAAAAAACAAACAAACAAAAAAAAAAAAAAACAGATCTGTTAGCATGATGTGAATTCTGGCTCTGACAGTTCCTCATTCTCAGCTGCATCACTCCAGTTCATAATTGGTCTCAACCAGAGATGTTTTTAAATATTATTTTTGTATGTCTCTACCCATGATATTTTCTAATGAATTTAGTTGGTCCTATTTCCCAAAATATGAATCAATCAGTGAATAAACGAACTAGTAGCCTAAACCACCATGTGACCTAGACTAGGCACTTACTGAGAATGAATGGATGGATGAATGAATGAAAGCCAGAAATACATCACACAGTGACTAACTTTCACGTTAATGAACGTGCTTTTTCTTTGTCCTGTTTGTTTCCTATTTGAGCGTGTGTTCGCATGACAGTAAAAACCTCTCGCTCACACGACTTTTTTGTTGTGTTCTACGAGATCCCAGTCCCAAAGCATACCCCTTGTCTCAACCAGATTTCTTGCAAAAATGGCATCTCCTAATCCTATCTATATTTGTATATATTTAGAACACAGTCTGGTTACATCCCTAGTATAGACTAATTAACAGTTTTGTCATCTGTAGTGTAGTTAGTGAATCTATATATATTTTTTTTTACCTTTTGGGTCATCTACCTCCTCATCATCAAACTCCATCAGGGAGAAGGATTCCTTGATCTGCTCCAGATCCTCTCTCAGAGCGGTCAGCTCCTCGCCCGATAACGTGGTCAGCACTGATTTCACCTGCACACATCAACATCACACCTCCTTCAGTAAACAAAATCTGATAAAAGGTACAGACTGACACCGAGGAGTGTTTTCTTTTAAAAGCATTTTCAACCACAAACATGATCTCAAAGCAGCTTTACGGAAATCCAGGTCTAGACCCCTGATGAGAAATACAAAGGCTTGAGATGGAACATTGCATGACACTGGATAGGATTTTTATATTGATCTCTTAATGAACTATAATGTAATCTTGTTATTAAACTATGTGCTGTTGCTTTTGAGGTTCTGAGGTTTTGAGGTTCATTCATTCAGTCATGGTCAGGGTCCCTGTGGATCCGGAGCCTATCCCGGGAAAACTGGGTATGAGGCGGGAATACACCCTGGATGGGATGCGAGTCCATTGCAGGGGATCATGCACACACACATTCACACCTAGGGCAGCCAATCCACTACTGTCATGTTTTTGGACAGTGGGAGGAAACCGGAGAACCCAGAGGAAACCCATGAGAAGGGGAGAACAGGGAGAACACTGTATTTAGGTGTTAAACATTTTATATATATTGTTGGTTCGGGAATAATCATGTGACCTCTCTGTTTTATGATTTATATGTCCAGGTTTCATTCAATATTCTCAGGTTTTTATATTAAATTTCTATATTATGTATACATGCGTAGGCAAACACTACAAATACAGATACATGTATTTATAAAAAAAAAAATAAAAAAAAACATAAATGACACTAGAAGTGTGAATATTTGGGCTGACAGTTAATAATTTTCATTCATTCAATACACTACAGTGGTTCGATACATGATTCAAGCTTCTTTAGAAAATATTATAATGCATTACAAGTGTTTTAAAAGACATTCTGTCATATTTCTCAGGCATATTTCTGAGAAATTTATCAGTCTCTGCATCAAGGGTTAGATTATTAGAATTTTAGATTTATTTTGTTAAACATGATATAATTCATTCATTTTTGCCATTTTGACAATCTATTTTTGTCCAATGCGACCAATTTTAAATACTAATTTTTTTTTATTTTTATGGATGAAGCTGATTATCGGTGTTATAACGAGCAGACGCTTTTCCTTATGTACAGGTTCCAATTTAATGCTAAACTTCTGTAATGATTCGTCATTACCTTCACTTCACTCTCTCTGGACAGGATCTCCAAAGCTTCTAGATGTGACAGGCCCTGGAACTCATCAAACAGCATCCCATAATGAGCCTTCTTCTCTGTTTCCGAGGTGACGTTCTCAGCAGTCTGCTTTTCCTCTCGTTCCTTTGCCTCCCTTAAAACCTTGACAGAGAAGCAGGAATCACAATTAAGTAATCTTTACACAATATCAAGGAGTTAAGATTATGAAACCTTCATGCACAAGGTCTCAGTAGTGCCAGTCTACAGGATTACTTCTGTCCACTGTTTAATGATGTTCGTCCGTCTCTAACACACCTGTGACAAGGTGGACGTTCTGTTCATCAGGCCTTTTGTTTTTCTGAACCCAGGGTCTCCTTCTGCTATCACATCCATTGTCTTCTTACCAATAAACTCCAAAGCATCCAGTCCACCACTTATTACTGTTTTACTCTGGCCGACAAAGAACAGGGCAGACAAAAAGACCAAGACTTACTTTAGTGACAGTACAGAAAGAAAAGGAAAAATAAAACAGTACCATAATGATCAGCAAAGACAAAATATTTTTTACGTACGAATACTTAGAAATGAAAAAACTCTTACTGTACTCTGCACCACACTGGACAGAGAGGACAGCATTCCCATACTGCTGGAGGACAGCATTCCCATAGCACTTCCCAACACAGTACCATCTCCTTCTGCCATGTTTCCTTCACTGGGGCTGGAAGGAGCTGAGGTGAGACAAGATTCCCCAGCAGGTTCATATCGTAGACTTTGCAGATATCGTAGAATATAAAAACAATTGTATTTTTGTGGACATCATATTATATAAATCATCGAATAGTTTTGTATGCAACACTACTGTTTCGCTTGCAGTTTGTGAGCATACCTATATATGGTGATACACATCATGTACGTAGAAATGCCTTTAAGGATCGTTATGTGATATTTTTGTCATATCACCCACCCCAACTTACTTCTGATAATAATCAGGGATGTCCCAATCCCACTATGATACTGATAACTGAGTTCTGGCTACTAGCTGGTACCTGATATTGATTCAGATTCAGATTCATTGTCACATCACAGATTACGCAGTTGCTAAGTAAAGTATAAAAAATAATGCTGTCAATACTGTCACTCTTTAATTTCTGATTCTTTTTATATAGTCTGTCGTGTTTTATATATAAGGAATAAGACACTGCCTTTAGACTTCCATTATAAGTGAGTTTCGAGTGTCCTTTATTTCTTCAGTTGGGGAAAGATGTCAAATATTTCTGACAATATCAATAAATCCCTAATGCACTAGCAGGGTACAATACCATCTGCTTTCTCTTCCTTTTCCGTTTGGGCAGAGAGCTCCGTAGGACTGGGAATTCCCAAAGACGTCTCTGCCTTCTCGATGACCTGAGACAGTCCATGGCCTTAAATCAGAGAAAAAACATGCTATCATGTCATTCTTGTTCATTAATAAGCTAACTCCATGTTTTGTAAACAAAATAATTGATCTTTTTTTGATGAGGTGATTGTTTGTTCTTAGTTTGAATGATAACAGCACAAACACCAGTAATTATGATGGAACTTGCCTACGGTTGCAACAGTGGCTGTGGCTGAAGAAAGTAGAGACTTCCCCCAGCTTCCCCAGCTCCCCCAACCACCCTGAGTTACAGCTGTCTGTGTAGAAGCCTGAACAGAGGGTTTAAAAACACACACACACACACACACACAATTGCAACAAACAGGTGTGTCTGAATTTTTGCTTTTAATAATAATAATAATAATAATAGACTTCTACTAATAGGGCTGAACAATAACATGATATAATACCGATATCATGATAAACTGTCACAATATGTTTTTGTGAGATATATTGGATAGCCTGATATCTTTTCAAAATTTGTTTTCTTTAAAAAAACAATTTTTCAGTAAAAACCATCTGGAAGTGGCCAAGGCAGTGTTAAATTTTTTCTCCTTAATTTTTAAAATTGTAAAATGTTAAAATATTTAGAGATTTTAATTTTTTTCTCCTTTTCTGTATTAAATATGTCCCTATCTATCTATCTATCTATGTATTTATTTATTTATTATAAAATAAATATTATTTTTCTTTTTATATGAAAGATATGAAATCTTGTTATGGAGATATTAAATAAAGGATCACAGAACAGTTTTTTTAACGCAACATTACTGTACTACAGGCAGTTTATGCTAAACACACACTATAGAAACTTTCCACAGAATAAATCTTGATGTACCTTCGATGCATTTTCTGCCACACTGGCTGTCTCTGCACTTTGCTGGACTTCAGGAGGTGGTTTATTTTCTGGTCTCTTCCTCGTCTTTTGAGTTGAGGCTAATTCAGCGGAGCTGTCACTTTGTGCGTCATGTGAAGAATCATCGTGTGATGGTGGTGGTGGCTCTTTGGGGGCGTGGCTTTCCATGCTCTCCTGTAGGTCAGTGGCTGGATGTTCGCTGTCCGACATCCTATAGCATAGTCCTGTAATGGACAAATGATACAGCGATTTCTTTGTCTAGTATGCATCACAAAATCAGTTCCCTGACCTGGAAGACAGTTCTAAATTCATTCAGTCCAATACACTGTGTACAGCATGGTGCTAAAAATCTCAAAAACACACTCATTAGCCAGTGAATGGACTACTTGCATTCAGTACTATGATGCTGTTTTAAAATAGTGATTTTATTTCTCTTTTAAAATAGGGCTGCTCTTGTGTTTACATTCGTCAGTACAGTGAAACAGCAACTTATACTTATATGAGAGATATATATGTAAATAGGTATTCTTTACCTACATAGTTGTTTATGAATGACAAAGCATACAGTTTGAAGCCTTTGATAAGCAATTTCAATAAAAAGAAATGTTTAATAACTATACACGCTATGGATTTGGATGTACATGGGCATTTAATTAGTAATAAAAGCTATTGCTCATTTATACACATACTAGTCTGTCTTCAGGATTTATATAACACTGAATGACGCCATTGTTGATCACAGCAGCAAACAGTTACAATTTATTCTTTTCTTCTAGTCATTGTTAAAACACTGGTTTTATTATTTACAAGGTTATGTCTTCAAATACATGGACTACCCTTCTCTGAAGACTTAGTCCAATATCTGTCTATCCATCTCTCTATCTATATGCCCTGATTAGCCTGAGGTCATTAAGGTCACATCTGGGAACAGCTGTATAGGATCTATAAACAGCTGTGGCCTTCTGTGCATGGATCCACATGTCATGATGCTGTAATCCCTCAGGTATGTAATGTTCTACTGATTAAAGTCTAGTTTCTAAAAAGACATCATGTAAAGCCAGTAGAAAATATCTGCACGTCAAAGAGCTCTCTATTGTAAATGTAGTGCACTATATAGGTTAGATACTCCATTATTTTTACACCATTTAGGGAAAAGGAAGGTTTTTGGAATTCAGAGCTAACCTATATAGAGAGGTAATTATCTGTTTACTGTTACGATCATCATACAAAGATAAGACTGGCTTCCACAGCAAAGAAATTGGAAAACAAACCTGTTAATTGTTGTGTGTATTTCAGCTCAGGTGATCCTCTGCAGGCCACGTCACTGGACTTTCTGTCCCAGTTTGTTTTTCCTAGTTGATCTTTTCTTCAGCTATCAACCAAGAAAGTGCGTTGTGCTCCATGGCGCCATCTGGTGGTTCGGAGCGCCATTACACCAAAAGCCTACATCCTAACTAGGGGTGTGAACTTCAGGCTTTCACACGATACAAGAGGATTTCGATTCATGAGGCAACGATTCGATATTTGACGATACCAGAGAATCTACTACGATACGATATAATATGATGCGTTTCAATTTACTAGCCTCCGACAAACTTTATTCAGAATCTGGGCTAGGCCTAGTGTTAACTCACGAATGATGATAACATTGAGAAGGAGTATTGTAAAGTATCAGAATTATGGCCTATTCAATGTCTTTGTATGCTGTAGCATTAATATTTCCCTTCACTGGAACTAAGAGGCCCAAACCTGTTCCAGCATGACAATGCCCCTGTGCACAACGCAAGCTCCATGAAGACATGGTGTGTGAAGGTTGGAGTGGAAGAACTCGAGTGTCCTGCACAGAGCCCTGACCTCAACCCCACTGAACACCTTTGGGATGAACTGGAACACCGACTGCACCCCAGACCTCCTCACCCAATATCAGTGTCTGATCTCACTAATGCTCTTGTAGCTGAATGAACACAAATCCCCACAGCCACGCTCCAACATCTAGTGGAAAGCCTTCCCAGAAGAGTGGAGCTTATTATAACGGCAAAGGAGGATAAAATCTATAATAGAATATTCAACAAGGACATATGGGTGTGATGGTCAGGTGTCCAAAAACTTTTGGTCATAATGTACTTTACAATGTATTGAGCTGCAAGTCCCATGAACGTTGCACTTTCACTATATACAGAGGAAGTAAAACAAAGCAGCAAGCCATGAGAGGGTGTGCATTACAGTGATTTTATCATGAGTAAAGGCAATGTTTAAGCGACATGCAGGTAGCGTTGCTGCCTCACAGCTCCAAGATCCCAGGTTCGATCCTGAGCTCTGGTTATTGTGCATGTTCTCCTCTGCTCTGCCTGAGTTTCCTCCGGGTTCTCCAGTTTTCTCCCACCTCCCAAAAACATTCCAGCAGATGGAATGGCTAAGATTAATTGCCCCTAGGTATGAATAAGTGTGTGAATGGTGCCGTGCAATGGACTGGTGTCCCATCCGGTGTTTATTCCCACAGCAACCCTAAAACCAGGACAAAGCGGTTACTGAAACCGAGTGAAAATTTAGTGTTCAATAAATAATTTACTTTATTATTAATAATCTTTACAATAAACAAACCTTCCGCCACACAATGTAGTTCCTTAACAGGTTGGTTGCTTAGCAACATAAGGACCAGAAAGAAAGGTTAGGGAATTCTATACATTATATATACAATGTTATGAGAGATGATGAGATGATGAGATTCAACTTTATTGTCAGTGTGCAGTGTACACGTACAGAGACAATCAAATCAGAATCAGAATCACCTTTATTGCCAAGTACCACGGGTTTACATGTACAAGGAATTTGTCTTGGTGTACTCGTGCTTAGTAATAACAGTAAAATACAAGAAATAAAAATAATATTAATAAGGTAAATATTGTAAGGTAAGATTCAATTCAATTTTATTTGCATAGCGCTTTTAACAATGAACATTGTCTCAAAGCAGCTTTACAGAACATAAGAAACAAAAAGCATGCAAACAGAAACAAAAACATGCAAACAGTCCAAGATGTTAGACAAAATTATGCCTAGTGAGCAAGCCTGAGGCGACTGATAAGATAAGAAAGTAAAAGAGAAAAGTTATGAAATGAGAAGCATAAATATAAAGAAACTATAAAGCTATGAAAACCATGAGCATAGATATAAAAATGTATAATTTAGGAAAATAAAAAATAAAAATAGAGACTTTAAGTGTACATTAATACAGGATGTGCAAAATTGGGCCAGTGCAAATGCTCACAGTTTGAAGTAAGAAGAAATGCAGTTAGCCTCTGACCAGAAATCAAGTCAAGTCACGTCAAGTGGAGTTTATTGTCATTTCAACCAGTTAGTACATAGTGAAATGAAACAACGTTCCTCCAGGACCAAGGTGCTACATAGGACAAACACAGAACAATACAGAACTACAAGGGACTACATAATTTATACAGAAAGTGCACAAGTGCAAACATGTGCAGACAGCACAAGACAGTACAATGACTACTGATTCACTAGAAAGTGAATCAGTGACAATTGTGCAAAAAGAGTACAATATAAGTTGCTGTAGATGTAAACATATGAAGTAGCAGCCTAGTAGAGAGTATAAGATATGTACAGTATAATAAATATTTCTAGCAGCATAATGTAATGTGGGCATGTGTAAAAAATTGCAATGGAGGATGTACAGTTGTGTGTGTGTGTGTGTATGTGAGTGTGTGTGTTCTTTCAGTCCGGTTTCTGAGAGTCTGATGGCATGGGGAAGAAACTGTTACACAGTCTGGTCGTGAGGGCCCGAATGCTTCGGTACTGTTTGCCAGACGGCAGGAGGGTGAAGAGTGTGTGTGAGGGGTGTGTGGGGTCATCCACACAATGCAAATAGCAGTAAATATGACAAGTTAAATAAAAGTATTTACAGTAGAAGTAAGATGCAAGATTATGGACAGCAGTAGTAAACTGTAGCAGTTATGCAGAAAAGTGCAATAGCAGTAAATAGTCCTTGTGCAAGTAGAGCAAGGTTTTGTTGTTGTTGTTTGTTTGTTTGTTTGTTTGTTTTTGGGCGGGGTAACGCATTATAACGCATTATAACGGTTCTATTGATTTAAAACCTGGCGCATTAATACACAATGTAATTATTGTGATTATTGGCTCAGCCAATCAGATTTTAGAACCGAAAATATTTGTTTTAAATGTTCTACATATCACTGGTGTTTTTAATAAAACCACTTTAGTCTCCATTTGGTTGAATACAACATGTCTAGCGTTCTTAACAACCTACATTTTGCTTAGAAAACTAACTTTCACACACCTCAGTCCGCCCTAAATCAAGTAAATTCACAAACTTTAAATGTTAATATGTAAAAGACGAAGGAGAGTCTTCCTGTCAGCTGATTGGCTAATCCGGAACAGTCGCGTGTGGATCCGCTTCTCTGATTGGTCGTCTGAGAAGCTCGCGCTCGCGACGCTTCGTTTTGCTTCCACGCAGAGAGTCAGAAACAAACATGGCGGAAGAAGGAAGCGAGCAAACTTCTCCTGGGGTTCTTGAAGAAATTTTCACGTCGCCTCTAAACCTGAGTTTGTTGTGCCTTTGTTTGTTTCTGTTGTACAAGATATTTCGCGGAGACAAGCCTGCGGAAGTGGCTGAAGTTGAGGAGCCGTTACCCAAGCTGAAGAAGAGGGACTTCACTCTGGAGGAGCTGAAGCAGTATGACGGAGTGACAAACCCGAGGATCCTCATGTCTGTCAGAGGCAAAGTGTTTGATGTGACAAGAGGAAAGAAGTTCTACGGGCCTGGTAACACACTGAGTAGTTAAAAAAAAAAAAAAAAAAGTCACAGCCTTTCTTAATGCATGTGTTTTTAATTCGTTTGTTTATATGACTGCAATAAATAATTGAGAAGCAAGTGGTTGTTGTTTAATATCTTCCCTGTTTTCCCTCTTTTCAGTTTTGCAAATGTTTTATTTTGCACTTCCACTCTCAGTGCACTTTGTTTCACTTGAGTCACACCCTTTATTTCCTTCCTTGGCCATTGACACATTCAGAAACCCTCAAACCTACTGACCAAGATGAAATGCCAAGGGATAGGTTTTGACTGTGCAATAACTTTCATATTTTTGTTTTTCCTAATTTTTTTAGCTGATTAGATAGGCACTGTAATATACAGATTATATTTCATGCTCATGCTGTGTACGCTTTGTAGATAGGAGGCACTAGGGCTGTTTGAAGCTTGTGAATGAGTAATGAGATGAGAAGAAGGACAAAGATCAGGGTCTAATCAAACATTTCAGTTTTTTTCCCCCCTGGGACTTTACGCAATTAGGTGAAATGTCGACTACTTCCAGTGCATGGGAGTGTGATGTGATGCAACTTTTCCAAACACAACCATTATCATAGAAATGATATGATAACAGTTGCTGGTTGTTACAAGAATAAACATGATGAACAGACCATATTAATTCCAGTGCCGTGTATTTCCAGATGGCCCTTATGGAGTCTTTGCAGGCAGAGATGCTTCCAGAGGATTGGCTACGTTCTGTCTAGAGAAGGAGGCCTTGAAGGACACACACGATGATCTTTCAGACCTCACTGCAGAGCAGCAGGAGAGCCTGGGCGAGTGGGAGACGCAGTTCACCTGTGAGTCAAAGCACTTTCACAGACTGCATATTTTTTACACTGCATATTTGTGTCGGGCTTCATCTAGCAAGCATTCTGCCTTTCTCCTGACAGACAAATACGATTATATCGGCAAACTCTTGAAGCCTGGCGAGGAGCCGACAGAGTACACAGACGACGAGGAAGTGAAGGACAAAAAGAAGGACTAGGTCATGAGAGGCACCCAAACATAGTTCCTCTCAGCTGTGCCTAATGTACTTGCAATCATCGGCGTGTCCTGATAATTCGGGTTCACTGTGACTGTTTGTTCTGGACCACCATGCCTTCACATTTCAGCATGCCATAATTAATCTGTGCTAAGATGATTTCAATCAGCATTTTTCTTAATAGAGCTACCTGACAGCAGCAGCAGGAGCAAATGTCATTCTTGTATTTAGGTGCAACGTACTCGAGTAACGTGGACCACACTGTTATTATCGTGATGCTTTGTTAAGGCATTTCATCTAACAATAATACTTAAAATGCAAGTAATTATGATACACTACATATACATTTTATATGAGATTTCAAAATAATACATGAGGAAAGCAGGAATGTGATTTGTAATTCTACAAATGTAGACAAAATCTAACATTCCATGACTGGGACCTTAATAACAATAAGAGTTTATGAAGCACTTGTAACTGAAAATACTTATTAAAACAAATTTTCATATTAACTTGGCCATGTTTTTATTTGCCAGCTAGTTAAAACTCTAATGATTCTAATTTAATGTGAGTTTAATGCCAATTTCTAATAACCACACCGAATCCAAGTCTTGAATCTCAAATACATGCTGTGACATA
Source organism: Pangasianodon hypophthalmus (assembly GCF_027358585.1). Taxonomy (NCBI): domain Eukaryota; kingdom Metazoa; phylum Chordata; class Actinopteri; order Siluriformes; family Pangasiidae; genus Pangasianodon; species Pangasianodon hypophthalmus. Next base: position 2,798,819 of record NC_069724.1, on the reverse strand, counting down.
CAAGCTGTAATAACTGCAATGTCATGTTTCTGTTTTAATCACTGGACAGTTCATGCAGTCCGAGTGTGTGTGTGTGTGTGTGTGTGTGTGTGTGTGTGTGTGTGTGTGTGTGTGTGTGTGTGTGTGTGTATTTGTGAGAGAGAGAGAGAGAGAGACCGTTGTGCTTTTGCATAACGTTTTGAATACAACATGGCACTGGTTTCTAAGGGATACAGAATCTTAGAGTGTAATTTATAAAACTCTCCATAGAGTCCCTACTTATGATGTTTGGATAAAAGTGATAAATTGCATATAGCAAAAATATTCTGCATTTTTAGAATTGTTTTACCTTTTCAAATGGCAATGAATCTGAAAAATTTTTCCTAACCTGTTAACTCCTATAAATATATAAACATAGTGAACAAACCACTAGATTTATATGACTGTATTCCAGCTCAGGTATCCATTGAATTATGATAGGGGAAGGGGGTGAGAATGGCAGCATGAAAAAAAAAAAAAAGAAATTGCATTATGTGAAATTAAGTGAGGCCAACTACTGATTTCCCTACTGTAAAAACAATATGTGTACAAACACAGACGAAAACCATTTAATCAATTTATCCTCTGTGTTCACTGTTTCTGTCTATTATAAACATGTAAAAGTTTTGATTTTCAGACCTAAATGTTCATAACTGAGAGTCCAAAATTGGGAAATAATGTGGTAAAGTATATTAGTGCTGGTATTTGATAGGGTTATCTTTACTATTAACATTAAAAGCAGCAAGTTATCTAATTATTTATAGCAAATGTGAATTTGGCCAGGATGCTCTTGGTCAAAGGTAATTAATTTTATTTATTTTTTTTTTATTAAAGTTTGTGTCACTCTGGACTAAATCACCAAATCGGTTTAGCATAAAACTACTAGCACCGGTAGTGGATGTATGTACTATACTCTCATCAGCCACTTCAGTAGAAACGCCTGTACACCTGCTCATTGATGGGGAAACTGAATCTCATTGTACTTGTACAATGACAATAAAGGTATTTGTATTCGTATTTCCTCTAACAGTATTGGTGTACTATGTCAAATCTCAATCATAGTTGTGTTGGTGTAGTACACACTCTTTTTGTTCTGTTTGAGTGTTTATTATTTGCTTCTCAAATACACACAGCTCAGACAATGAGCAGGTGGAAGAAAGGATACAAAAACAAGTGGCAAAAAAGACTACAAGGCAAAATAAGTCACAGAGTAAATATAACATTATCAACTGGCACTTTTTGAGTGAAGTGAAGATAATTACAGCAGTACACATTTCGACATGGATGTGTGTACTTTGCAGGTGTTTTAGTCATATTTTTCATGTACCGCAAGCTTTTTTTTAAATTCACAGATGAAAAAAAAAAAGGTTTACATTTTTCCATTTGCATGTGTGAATATGATATTTACCCATTAGGATCACGAGATTGACAACTGATATGCTTATGTCCAAATCAGACTTAAAGCAGGTAATATCACAGTAAACAAATGGAGATGTTATCCATTTTAAAGACACCCAACTGTGCATGTCTGTCTGTCCATAATTGATTAGTTGTGTGTCAAACTGGGAAAATAAATCCTCGGCTGTTTCCTCTTCCTCAGAATAAAAGACATATGGACAAAACTCTAACTTAAATGTCTTTTGCAATAAAGCCCCTACTGGATAAATGTTTGATATGAGATTATAGTGTGTTTCTTTTACCTTAGGAACAACAGGGTAAGACAGAAAACTAGTAGAAGACCTAGTTCTAACTGAGGCCTCAACTTCATGAAAAGAATATGACTGGAAAACTCATAATAATAATAATAATAATGTGTTTAAACTCACCTCAAATAAGTCTGCTAGACTGAATGTTATATCAAGGAGATTGACACCACATAATTTCAAAGAAGGCACAGAAAATTATGGGTAAAAATCATTGTCCAGAACCAAAGGACTTGTCTGTGAAAATTTGACAATTTCAAAAGGAATTTCTGAAAACTTATAATCACATTTGACCAGAAACTCAAGACCACTAATCATTTTAAAAATATGTACCATTGATAAACAGTACCTACTATAAAGATTGTGATTTGCATCATTAAACGTCCTTCATTAAACGTGTAAAGAAATTTCTATAACATGGACTGTCACCAGAGTGCACAATAATTCAATTCAATTTTATTTGTATAGTGCTTTTAACAGTGGACATTGTCACAAAGCAGCTTTACAGAAATAAATACATTCAAAATAAATCAAGTCAAAATAAATTGTAAATGTGTGAATTTATCCCTAATGAGCAAGCCAGAGGCGACAATGGCAAGGAAAAACTCCCTGAAACGACATGAGGAAGAAACCTTGACAGGAACCAGACTCAAAAAGGATCCCATCCTCATTTGGGTGATAATGGATAGTGCGATTATAAAAATAAATATATTCCTTCTATAACTGTGTACTACATGGACAAATAGTGCAATTGTGCAACCAGTAAATTCATTACAGTTTGCACATGAAGTCCAGTTTGTTGAACCTATATACTGTCCGCTGATGGAGACCTGAGTGTAAAACTAGTCGCAGCAACTGCAGCCCCCAAAGCCACCACAGCAATCACAGTCCCAAGCGACCTCAAGCAATAACTGATCATTAGAAATATTTTTTGAACCATTTGCATGTAAAGGGGGAAGAAAAGGTATGTGTCAGAAGTGGGATTCGAACCCACGCCTCCATTCGGAGACCAGAATACCCGGTAGTGCGGAAGGGAGACACCCTTGAGTCTGGCGCCTTAGACCACTCGGCCATCCTGACACGGGTGTAAAATTCGCACACAGTACAGCTTTTGAATATTATATTAGTAGTCAGTAGTTTTTCTAAACTGTCATATAAAGTCTTGTGTGTTGGCTGGTTGGATTCTAAAGCAGCTGTATCATGCCACACAATGTTATGTTATGTTATGTTAGCTAGCTAAGTTAGCTCGGGTTGCCAAAGGAAACCTATTTATTGCTTACTTTTTTAAGTTTAAAGCACTGTACAGTGTTCGTTCCCATACTCGCGACTTTTGATAGTAAAATGATCAAATTAAATTATTTCTACAGCGCAGAAAATCACAAAATACCGATTCGCTAATACGCACAACCACCCTGGGTGAAATTCGCACAGTGCCCCCTAGAGGTTTTACGTACTTCCGGTTTGCTCCATCCGCCATTTTGTTTTACACCGTTCAAGGGTATCGTGTGCAGAGTCAACTTCAGCCTCAGCTGACAAGCATGTACCGCTTCGCCAAAGCTGCTCTAAACCTCAGTGGTAAGGCTGAAGATGTGTTTATGTTTGTTTTTTCTTATCTTGTCATTTCATCTACGTGAAAATTGTGTGGAGCTGCAAATTAAAACTGGATAGAGATTCAATGGTACTAACAAGCTAGCTTAGCCAATGTGCACAACACTTCCTGACTAACCAATACTAGACAAAGAATGTAGTTAATTAACTAACTAACTAACTAACCTAACATAAAACTAGTTATATAAATGGACAATTAATTCATTATTTCCTATGCTTTTCTTTATTCCTGTAATTTTACGTCTGTCATTTAATATCTTCCGGGAAGTAGGCTAGCTGGCTGTCCTAATGTCACACAATGTTATGTAAGGACGTTTACAACAGTTTACAACAGTTTACAACGTTTTGCGGCAGTAAAATGTATATTCATATATATTCATATACATTCAAGTGTAATATTAAAAAAAATGGAGGTCTAACCGTGGTCTTCAGTGCTTTACCTGGTGTAGCAGCGTCGTCTTTAATGTTGCATCATAAGATTATTACAAGATTGAATTGAGGCAAAGGGGTTTGATGAAACTTCTAATAAATTAATATTTATTAGAAGAATATTCCTTTTTATTAGTAGAATTTAGACCTAATTCCTTTACAGGAAACCTTTCTAATCAGTATTTGGTGCAGCGCTCATCTAATATAATATTATACTATGTTCCTTATAGAAAAACATTTTATTTAATTAGGCATGGCATGATACCCTCTTCATGGCAGTAGTGTTTCCAACACTTCCCCACAAGCTATTTTCATGTCATATAGGTCGACTGTCAATGTTGGCAGAGATTTTGAGAGAGATCACAGCGGTGGCGATGTAAACAGTTTTGATGGAAAGAGGAATAATTACTGATAATACAGTTTAATGTTTAAAACATGACAGATTAGTGTATTTTAATATTTTACTGTTTTATTAGCAGGAAAAGGGTCACGTGTACAGAATACTGTGCCGTTAACTAGTGCTTACTAGTCCTAGCCCTGACAAAATGAACAAATAATGTAATGGTCAGTGTGCTGATTTTTTCTTTTTCTTTCTTTTTTTTTTTTTTTCCCCCCCTCTCAGGACAAGCCAGCCGCCAGGTTGCTGTGCGACATGCTTCTTCAGGCGCATCCCGGGAGTTCCATGCGAAGTACGGCATGCCACTGCTGATCAGTGGAGCAACATTTTGTACTGCAATCTGGGCCTACGTAGGTGTCCATGATGTCTCCGTGTTCTCTCCACACCCAAATTATACATTTTCTTGGTGTTGTTCCTTTTCATAACCGTGCATCTTTTGCTGTGTGTACCGGTTGCAGGTGATCACATCAACTGGCATCTCATGGAATCTGTCTCCAGTTGGCAAGGTCCAACCTAAGGAATGGAGGGAGTAATGGGAACACCACATTTAGAAATATCCTGAAACCTTGTGAACCTTTCCATTTTGTTAAAGGATATGCTTTACACCTAAACCCTGTTGGTCTGATGTGTCTGTAAAAATGTAATAAATTAAATATAAATACAGTGCTTTGTGATATTTTTCTTATACTACGGTTGCTTTATTCGTAGGTCAACTTACATACAAGCCAAAATAGAGCACAGGATGCTGTTTCCTGGAAATTTTTGTCAGTGGCCTGTTCTAAGCCTAGGAATGACCTTGATGTATTTATTTAAAAAAAACTGTAATCTTCCTGGGCCTGATGCACTCACTAGCACCACATACACACACGCACAAGATGCCATTACCATTTCAGTGTCAGTGCTGTGCTCACAATAACCAAGCATTCAAATCATATGAAGTACTACGATGGTCATGTAGCACTGATGTATGAGGAAGTAGTGAGATGCTAGTCAGTACCTGTGCACCTATATGGCAGATAATTCTGTTTAAATGGTTAAAGAGGTGATGGTGGATCAGGGGTAAGGGTTTTGGGCTACTGATCAGAAAGCTGTAGGTTCAAATCCCAGCCCTTCAACTTCATTGGTTCAGCTCAAGTGTCTGTCACTTGCTTTGGATAAAAGTCAGATGTCAGATGAGTGTAGATACAAGGTAAAGATACCTATTAAGCTGATAATGGGATGTAACTATAAGACCAAAAGTTTGTCAACACCTGACCATCTCACACATATGTGATTTTTTATTTTATATATATTTTTTAAAATCCCAGTCCAGATTTATTTCTCCTTTGCTGTTATAATAAGCTCCACTCTTCTGGGAAGGCTTCCCACTAGATGTTGGAGCGTGGCTGTGGGGATTTGTGTTCATTCAGCTACAAGAGCAGTAGTGAGGTCAGGCTCTGATGTTGGTGAGGAGGTCTGGGGTGCAGTCGGTGTTCCAGTTCATCCCAAAGGTGTTCAGTGGGGTTGAGGTCAGGGCTCTGTGCAGGACACTCGAGTTCTTCCACTCCAACCTTCACACACCATGTCTTCATGGAGCTTGCTTTGTGCACAGGGGCATTGTCATGCTGGAACAGGTTTGGGATTCTTAGTTCCAGTGAAGGGAAATTGTAATGCTTCAGCATACAGAGACTTTCTATACAACTGTATGTTTGTATCTTTGTGGCAAGAGTTTGGGGAAGAAATATATGGTTGTGACAGTCAGGTGTTCACAAACGTTTGGCCATTTAAGCGTATCTATGTGTTATATAATTTTGTATGAAAGCTGTTCATGTTGTATTATTCTTTTGTTCTGTGGGACGCATTCGATTTGTTGTTATTTATTGGTTGTACTTTGAATGAATGCTGAATATATATATTTTTTCACTTTATGGTTGTGTATAGCTGCTTCCAGAAAAAAAAAAAACACTACAGTACAGGTTCTGAATGTGTGCTTCTGTTCTTTTCAGTTGTGTTTTGTTGTATCTTCTTCTTCACGTTTAATATCATTCTGAATAATGAATCTCTAAACGTCCACAAGATGTCGCTATTGTGTCTTTTTCATCTCTATAGAAACCATTGCGTACGTGACGTATGACACTAACGTCAAAACCACAAAATAACGGCTTTTTTTATTATTTTTTTTTATGCATATGTATATTTTTCTAAATTGAGGTGATATTTTCTCTCAGTGTTTTAATTACTAGTTATCATACTCTAAGATAATTGGTTTTCAGTCGCTAAATAAAAGGATAGCGCGACTTTTACGGGGAGTTTTTTGATAGACAGCAAGCGCAGCCAATAACTGAAAAGAAACGTTTTACTAGCTCCGCCCCCTCGCTCTTGACATCAACCAATAAGCACAGGATTCTCCTAAACATACCCGCCCACTCCGTGTGCGTGTGCTTGAAGCTAAGGTCACTCTCATTCGGGAAGGAACAGCTCTCAGCACACAGGAGCCCACGGCATACCAGAGAGTAACGACTGAAAAGAGTAGCTTTCCAAGATGTCTCTGTCAAACAAGCTCACCCTGGACAAAGTGGATGTCAAAGGAAAGCGTGTAGTTATGAGGTGAGGTTTTATAACAGTACCATCTGAATGAATGGCGACGGTTTAGGGGGTTTCTTGCTCAGGAAGTGGCCATGTCACGTAGCCTGGTTTGTGTAACTGTTACTCTTATTTTAACAACACCTGGTTTATTAAAATGCTCAAACAGCCTCTCATTGGGGCTCTTAAGAATCTTTATCTCTAACTGTCTTTCATTTTTGCATATGGAAAATTCAACTTTAACATTATTGAGCAAGAAGGGGCTCCACTTTGCTATAAACAGTAATCAGTAATGTCAGATTAATTCAAAATGACTGTCCTCCTTTTGCAGACTGCACTTTTTAAAATGCATTTGTGCTACAGTCGAGCATGATGAGGCAGCAGAATAAACCCATTCCGTTTGAGGCCTGTAATATAGCTCCTGTATCAGTACACTCATGCATTGCTCATGCATACTGTATTCAGTATGCAATAATAATCCATGATGATGGTGATGATGATCAGTGTGCATGTGAAGCAGATAGAAAGGGAAAAAAAGTCTGCTCATGTCTACCAAACTCAAACACACCCTTCAGGTCCTTTTTGAAAAGTTTTCCTTTTCCTGCAATACCAAAGAAGGACATTTACTTCAATTATAATGATACTGATCCCATAATCCTGATATGGAACTGGATTGTTGTAGAAATGTAATGAAGTGATCCTCTTTCCAATGCCACATCATTATCATCTAATCATCATCACTCCAGCAACGTGCACGTGACTGATGGAGGAACGTGGACAGGATGGGGGAAAGGGGGTCGGTGAGAACATGCTGTGATGTGTATGCACGTGTGGGTTTGTAGGAACTCCTCCTGACGCATATAACAGGCTGAGAAACTCTTGTCCTGACACGTCACCTTAGTGCTGTACCACGTTTGTTGTTCCTTGAACCAATTCGAATGCTGGTGCAACATGGAAATGTTGCATTCGCCAATTGAAAATCTGAATCACATCTGAATAAACTCCTGAAGGTGTAAGCCTGGTACAGCAGTGAGTCAGTTCAAAAGCCAGTCACACTATGTTGAGTCATGATCACCTTCTGAGTAAGTGCATGAAGATGAGAAATTTTGAAAGGCAGATAGTAACTGCTCAGGTTAAATAATAACTCCCTGATAATGGGTAGAGCTTTGAGGTACTCTCCTGTTGGAGAGAGGGGGAAAAACTACTAAAAAAAAAAAGGTTTGGGGTGATCAGGGTTGCTGTTTTCTTGTCTTATTAACATTTTCTTTAACAAATGGAAATAGGTTTCAAGAGTACCTTTGGTGGCTTTTCATAAACAACCACAGGCACTTGGTGAACAGAAAAGGAAGAAATATTACTTTCATCACTAATGCAATGCAGGGGATTAGTCACTTCCTCATTTCCGATTGCTAGTTCTCTTATTGCAATAAGACAGTTGAGTAAAGAAATAATATGATTTCTGTGACACAGGGTCGATTTCAACGTGCCCATGAAGGACAAGGCCATCACAAACAACCAGAGGTAAAATGCTGTATAATCTTTATAACCATCTGATTGTTCATCATCTTGTTTTATTTCTCGACCTGTAGGATTAGAGCTTTTCAAAAATTGGTATTGAATAAATGTTAATCGAAAGCTTTATGTCGTAATCATCGTCACAGGATCAAGGCTGCACTTCCATCCATCCAGCACTGTTTAAACAATGGAGCCAAATCAGTGGTGCTGATGAGCCACTTGGGCCGGCCCGATGGCATCCCCATGCCTGACAAGTACTCTCTGGAGCCTGTGGCCGCAGAGCTCAAGAACCTGCTGGGAAAGTAAGTGAGGCGTTCCGACTGTTACAGTACATCACGGAGATTAGAGTAACTTTAAATATACGACTCTAAAACATGTTAGTGAATAATGAAAGGGATTACATGAGCAGAAATTAGTTGAACATAGTGATTTTTGTTGCTCTTGCAGAGATGTTACGTTCCTGAAAGACTGCGTTGGTGCCGAAGTGGAGAGCGTCTGCGCTGATCCTCCTGCAGGTTCCGTCATCCTTCTGGAGAACCTGCGCTTCCACGTGGCTGAAGAGGGCAAGGGCAAAGATGCCGCAGGAAACAAGGTGAGTGCCTCTGAAATCAAAATGGTCTCTTAATGTTATGGACACCAATATGATGGTAATATGTGGGGAAAAAAAAAAAAAAACAAGTTTTTAGAGAGATTTCAATTTTGTGTTTCCAGTTTTTTTTTTGATGATTCATAACTAGGCACAACTTTATGATCATTTATTTAAATGTTTTCTAAATCCAGATGTGTCCCACCCCCGGAGGCAGGTCTTGCTCCACAGTAGCAGCTTGTTAGCAGGAAACGTTTGTCTGTCTTTTTTTGGTTCCGTCTTCACATGCACTATTCACTTTTATAACCATTGCTTGATCGGGAAAAATGTTTGGAATTGTTCGTTTTGAAGAGGTTGGAATTTGTACAAGGTCATAGATATGAGACAGGCGCTTTTTTGGAGTTGTTTTACCAGCTTAGGGCTCTTCAGTGCTGGAATATGTCGCTTCCTCAGACTGAACGAAAACAGGATTTCGTCTTTATACACGGTCGGAACTTGTCCATCAGAAGTCTCGTTGCTATTGTCCATATTTTTTCTGCTGTTGGGTTTGTTTAGATTGGGTGGGAGTGTTGCGCATCCTGAACGCTATTGGCTGGTGTAAGTCAGTCAGGCAGTTCAACACATCACTTTCTGTTTCAGATGGAAATACATCAACATACGGAATCAATTCACAGCTAAGAAGCCATTTCATTGAGACTTTAAGAGCTGTAGTGAGTAGACAGGGTCTTTGTGTAAGATCATCCTGAACATGATGACACTACACTCTGTTCAGGTATCTAAAAATGTAAAGTTCACCGAGTTAAAAAAGGAGAGAAAAACTTAGTAACATAAGCTAAACAAACCTTCGTCAGCATCTACCCACCATTCGCTCAAAGAGCAGAGACTGATCCACAGGGAGATTGCTGCAGTATATGCTCTGCCTTTTGACATTTGGAGAAAGGCCGCCGATGTGCTGTGTGTTGCTTTTCTGGTCCATGGAGCCCTGGCTGGAATGCACTGTAGGGAAGGAGAGATGGCGAGGGAGGGGGAGGAAACGAAGATGCCCTCCTGACCTTTCTGAGGTTCACTTGATGGTACAGTAGAAGTAGAAGATATATACAGTGTAACCTTCAGGACATTCAGTGGAATGGGGGCCAAGCATTTCATAGGTGCTTTACTGACCTTTCTGTTAGCTGAGTTCATAAGTCCTGAACTTTGAGCTCATGAATGAGGAGGAATAGAAATCTGGATTAAATTACATTCTCAGACTGTGGGGTTATTTGATGATGTCTGTGAAAATTGTTTATAAATCTGTGATCTCTGGAGGGTTTCTTTTCATCAGTGTCTTTGAGTGATAAGATCACACACATCACAGTCAGTACACCAAGACACTCCAAGAGTTTGACTTAAGGTGCACTACTGGTGTGAAATTTAGTATGAAACATTTGATCTATGTGCAGACAGAAGAGGCTCCTAAAGGTTCCTTCTTTCTTTCTCTAGACCAAAGCATCCCAGGAGGAGATTAACACTTTCAGGGCCTCCCTGTCCAAGCTGGGTGACGTCTACATTAACGATGCCTTCGGAACGGCACACAGAGCCCACAGGTACACTTCATGACATCCCTTACATCCTGTATTGCATGCTACACATCTAATATTGCTCAAGAATCTTTGTAATGATGAATTCATATTGGATATAATATTTTACAGCTCTATGGTTGGTGTAGATCTTCCTCAGAAAGCTGCAGGCTTCTTGATGAAGAAGGAGCTGGACTACTTTGCTATGGCCTTGGAGAAGCCACAGAGACCATTCCTGGCCATCCTTGGGGGGTGAGGGTTTAAGACACACACAAACATTTGCAAACACTGGAGCCTCATGTCAGAAATAAGCAGTGGAAGGAATGAATAATTATTAGATTTAAACCTTTAGCTTCTTCATCCTTTTGGTATGAGCTAAATTCCCTGCACTGAGGCAGGCCAATGAAAAGAGTGTATGCTGTGCTATTCTTTAGTGATCCTGATATACTAACACATGGTTGTTATAGTAATGCACTGATTACTTGAGCTTCCTGTCTTCTGTTGAACCTAACGAACTGTTCTGAAAGCATGAGTGACAGTCCAGGAATAGATTCAGCTTATCTTGTTAAGTATTATAGAGCATGTGTGACTGTGGCCTATTTCCTGTCAGTCCTACTGGCGTAATGCACAATGAAGGTTGTGTAGGACGCCACAGATGCCATAGCAATGGTGCTGTAGAGTATGCCTGTGATTTGCAATAAGGTCAGAGTCTGAAATTGTGCAAGAATCCTTTCCAAATACAATGTGGCTAATCAAAGATGAAAGGATTGCCTTTCTGAGAATCAGGGTTTCTGACATTAAGGCAGTTTGTTGGACCACATGCGTCCAGCACACTGCAAAATCTCAGAAGCAGGTGCATAGCGAGGTTATTCTCCCCAACTGTGTTTCTTTGAGCTTAACGCCCCTTCCTGTTCATTGGCTGTTCTCAATTTGCAGTGATGACACCAGCATTTTCTCTCTCTGGCCTCCTAACAGTCGCTGACTTCTCTGAAAGGAATGGCCCCTAGATAAGCCATTCAAACAATGCACACAAATCTGTAGGCGCTCCAGAAGTCCTCTGACATTCCAGATTTTAATCAGCAAAATAAGGTGATTTATAGTGGCAAAATGAATGTATTGTGTTTGTCATCATTGCAGGGCCAAAGTCAAAGATAAGATTCAGCTGATCAACAACATGCTGGACAAGGTGGACGAGATGATCATTGGGGGCGGCATGGCTTTCACCTTCCTCAAGGTGCTCAAGAACATGGAGGTGAGGGATGCTAATGTAAAGTGGTCTTCAGATGTACAGTATATGCAGAGGTGTCAACAGCTACGGTTTAGATTTAGCGTCTACAGTTTATGGCAATATGAGATACACCTGAAAACTGCTTTTCCAGAAGCTACAATCAGACAAAACCCAAACAAAATTTGGCTAGCAGAAAAGCCAGATTATTGAAGAAAGAAAAGATGCAGGAATGTAAAAGAGACACATTTTTGATGGTACAGACACTGTACCATCAAAGGTTGCTTCACAGCAACCTTATCTTTGTGAACTTGGACCTGGGAATTCGCAAACCTCTCTTCTGTGAACCAGTAGAAACCAAGATGGCGGAGCTGTGGTCTCTGCCCTGTAAAAGCTCAAGGTTGAATTCTCGTTTGTGTACCAGCGTGGTGTAGGGTTTCTGTGGTTAAATTGTTTGTTTTTGTTTTTTTGTTGTTTTTTTTCTTTTCCTTTCGGCCTGCTAGAACTTTGTTAGCAATGTTGGCACCTCTGGTATAAGTATTGTGCTTTGCTTTGCATTTCCTTCATTTTGTTTCCTCATTAAAACTGGTGCTGGTATAACTTTAACTCCTTGTTCATCTGCAAGTATTCTTTCTCCTGTATTGTGACAGATTGGCAATTCCCTGTTTGATGATGAAGGATCCAAAATCGTCAAGGACCTGATGGCCAAAGCCGAGAAGAATGGAGTCAAGATCACCCTTCCTGTCGACTTTGTCACTGCAGACAAGTTTGATGAGAAGGCCACATCAGGAACAGCTACAGTGGCTGATGGCATTCCAGCAGGATGGATGGTAAGTTATCTACAGTAGAGCCAATTAGCTCCAGTCATTTTAGGCATGAATGACGAATAGTGATTAATTTGTTTTAAATTAAAAAAAAAAAAAAAAAAAAATGCTTTGTCCCATACAGGGTCTGGACAGTGGGCCTGAGAGCTCCAAGCTTTTTGCTGAAGCTGTAAGCAGAGCTAAGCAGATTGTATGGAACGGACCCGTTGGCGTATTTGAGTGGGATAACTTCGCCAAGGGAACCAAGAACCTGATGGACAAAGTTGTGGAGGTGACCAAAAGTGGTTGCATCACCATCATTGGTAAGTATAGTCAAGCACTGTATATTATCCTTTTTTGAACTGATTTATATTCTCTTCGCTGGCATTTATTTATGTTAGGACTAGCGATGCGTCAGTACCAGCCCTAGGTATTGGGGTATGAGTCCGTATTTAATGAGTAATAATGGTAACCAAATCAAAGCAGGAGGAGCTACAGCATCTTCATGTAGCCTGATAAAGAGCGACGGTGACAAAGCAGTATCAGCGAGCGTGGTCAGTGATGCTGCTCACGTGGACTGCTCTCATGCTCTCTCTTAATGATACTGTTTAAATGCCATAGCTTCTTAAACGTAAAACTCAGAATGAGGGGTTCATTGCTAATGGCACACTGCAGCAAACAACATTAAATGGGGCTAAAAGGAAGTTTCCATGATGCCCGAATGATTAATACCAAGTAGATTATTTATTTTTGGTATTGCTATCATTTATTAGTATCAACAAGTACCAAAAAACATGAACTCGTATTTGTATTCAGTCTAAAAACTGGTACGGATGCAGCCCTAGTTAAGACCATGTGCACATTTAAACTGGAGTTCATGCTTCATTCATTTTAAGTGGCAACTCTAATCCCTTTAACCACTAGGTGGCACTAGATTCTCATTCAGGTTACTGTGTTTCACTTCAAAGGTTTAAAAGTTTTCAAGCGCTTGTAGTTTTAGCAGTGTATGTACAATCTGTACTATTAATCATTTAATGAGTAGTCTCCTTTTACTTTTACGTTTTCCTCCATCGTTCCATGCTGCTGTGTGACATTAATGAATGCGTCTGTCATGATGTTCTCAGGTGGCGGAGACACGGCGACCTGCTGCGCCAAGTGGGACACGGAGGACAAAGTGAGCCATGTGAGTACAGGAGGTGGAGCAAGTCTGGAACTTCTGGAGGGTGAGTATTACTTCACTTCCTGGTTTGAAGAATCACTTTGGAGTGCAGTTTTGAAAATGTTTAAAGTGAAGCAAACTTTGTGCTCCCATTTCGTGCCTTATCAGCCATTGTTATCTGATCATTAGTGTCATATTTTAGTTGTTTAGATAGTGATTTTTTTTTTTTTTTTATTGCTCTCATTTCTGATATCCTATCCTATCCTATCCTATCCTAACAACACTGGAATTTCACCCAAATTTCATCAAAGAATTCGATGACTTATTAACCACTATGCAGCTTTAAATGCTTTTGTTATTCAACTCTGTGGTTAAGGTTCACTCGGTCTGTAATAATTGCATCAACATCTACATTCTGGATGAAGTCCATCAACAAATTATCTTGAATCATGTCAATTCTGTAGATTGTACACAACGTTTAACGGCATTACAGTCCTGTTTTACATCTGTAGAAATACTCAAGCTTGTCTCTGGCCTTTTTTTGCATTGCAAAAGCTTCTCTCTTAATCACATTTTTGCAGTAAAATTTAGAAATAAAGATGCAACAACAAATTCAGGCAAATTAAGTAAAAGTGGCTTCTTTATTTTCAGTGTTTTGTGAATTATTGTAAAAATAATTTATGACTGAGACACATAGATGGGCTGTTCAGAAGCGCTACACAAGTCTGTTATGGAGTATAAATAATAATTATATATATATTTTTTTTTCTGTCTTGTTTGTAGCTGTCTGATGTTGGGTTTTCCATTGTTGACAAAAGACACATAAAGCCTTTTAAAATGCATTGCCATTCTGTTCTAACATTTGCTTTGTATCATCCACAGGAAAAGTGCTGCCTGGTGTAGATGCTCTCAGCAGTGTTTAAACATCTGGCAACCCGTTCGCTGGGGCTGTGAACGTCTCCCCTGAAGAGGCTCTTGTTACACACTCATTCACTGCTATTAGTATACAGAGGCACGGATGACGAATGTCCCATCTCTACTCAACAAACAGTAAACCCTGCTTTAGTAACTGCTGTTTTTTTTTTTTATCTGCTCCTGTTTACTCCATTGCTCACGCAAAGCTCGAGCTACACAGTTAGCACACTGTGCCCTTCTGATCGGTTTTCCATTAAGGAAAGCGTCATGCCCCAGCTTACATGTTAACCTGATCCTAAAAGTACTGAGTATTTGTCTCACTTGCTGAAGTGTTAGTGTTTTTGTGTCATCTTTATATAACCAGTAACTGAATTCAGTATATAAAGATGAAAATGTGGTGTGCAATGTAACCATAGAGCTCTTATTTGGCGCCCCTTAACTGATGGTTAATACTGTATGTGAAACTGTAGACACTTTATGTTGCACTTCTCATCATGGTCCTTTGGCTTGTAAAATAAATATGCATACGAGGACATGCAGTCTTCAATGGACTATAAATAAAAGTTCAAAAAATGTTCTTGGATTTCTCTGCCTTTTTTTACATATGATGTTCATATTGTAAAATCTCAAATTTTTAAGCATTTTATTTGAATTTGATAGCATTTAGCTGTTCTTTCTTTAGGGTTAATGTCTGTGACAAAAGCAGCCCAGTACTAAAACCCAAAATACGTCCATCACAAACCATGTACACTCAGTATTGTCAAATGAATTGAAATATTTATACTAATATCATACATTACATTAGTTATTTAACAAACACTATTAAAAACTTGAAATTCTTTTTTTTTTTCTCCTCCTTCTTCTTTCTTCTTTTCCATAATCAGTTGAGTGGAGTTGACTTATGTGGAATTATAGTGTCATGTGATCTCAATATAAATACACCTTTTCCTTCAAGACAAACAGACAGCAAACCAAATAGCTATAAAAAAAAGTCCAAGACATATGTTCTGGAAAAGTATCAATCAGGGTTGGGTTATAAAGAAATATCCCAAACTTTGAGCATCCTGTGGATCACCATTATTATTATTATTATTATTATTATTATTATTATTAAAAAACAGAATATGGCACAACTTTGACTGCCTAGAGGAGGCCATCCACCAAAAATAGTGACTGAGTAAAGAGGTATTAGTCAGAGAAGCAACCAAAAAGCCAAGAGTGTGTCAGTATGATACTACCACCACCATGCTTTATTGAGGGGATGGCGCTCTCAGGTAATGAGCGATGTTGGGTTCCAGCTAAATGTAGTGCTTTGTGTCAATGCTAAAATCTCTCCACCTCTTTCAGAGTCATCCTCTGACTAATCCCTTCTTTACCTGATCACTGACTTTATGAAAATAGAGTAGATAATAGTAAGTAGATGAACCTACATTCATACAGTGAAAGAATTATTTTATGCATTTACAGTAGAGATATTATCTTAATTACGTCAATAACATTAACCTTACTCTTTCCATCTTTTGAAATTCAGCTTACTTATGTGGCTTGAGAAAATGTATGCCAACCTCCCAGCCATCAACCTTTCACATTTCCTTCAAAGGTGGCATTTTCATTGTATTTTCATTCCGAGTATTTTCATTGGACGTTGCTTCATTAGGGCTACAGCTGCCATAACCCCCTCTCCAACAACTGGGAGAGAAAATAAACCAGGTTAAATCAAGGATACGAGTAAACACTACGATGTGTATGAGTTTGTGTTTTATATATTTCTGAATCCAGTGCTTTGTGTAGTGTTACCTGTCTGAATGAACACCTGGTTGATTAGCACAAAAATCTCCCAGAGATGCTGAATAAGCACATTGTAGGAGGTTGTGGCAAGAAATGCTGTGAGATTTTTTGAGGTTTTAATGGGCCCTAGTACGAATTTAGGCATGTTCATGTAAAAAAAAAAAAATACTACTAGTAATAGCACTTTAGACAGTATGTTACTACACTGGGACATTTCCTGTTGGGCTTTTAACTTGAATCCTGGCCTTTACAACAAACATGAAAAAAAGGTGGGAGCATGAGGGAGCATGAAGTCAGTGAAGTGCAGAGAAAGTTTCCACATGGATGAAGAATATAAGCTTTTGTTTGTGTGTGTGTGTGTGTGTGTGTTAGTTTTAGTTTTTGTATTCAGTGTTTGAACACACGGAGGCGCGCGAGGTCTGTAACATTATGTTGACTAACAGCAGGGTTGCCAGATCTGCAAAACAAAATCCTAACCAATATCTAAACACAAAATATTCCAATTAAAAGCCACATCTACAACTTTTAGAAAGAAGATTTAATATAATTGTCAGGTGTGTTTTATATTCAGTAGTAATGTTATGCAGTTAATGAAGTATGACATGGTGAAGCACTAGATCTCCAGGGTCCCCGCTTCGATCCTGAGCTCAGGTTACTGTGTGTGTGTGGAGTTTCTGTACATGTTCTCTCCAAGTTTGTGTGGGTTTCCTCTGGGTTCTTCAGTTTCCTCTCACTTGCCCCCTAAAAACATGCAGGTGGAATGGTCACCCTAAATTGCCTCTAGGTGTGAAAGTGTGTGTGTGTGTGTGTGTGTGTGTGTGTGTGTGTGTGTGTGTGTGTATGGTGCTCTGCGATGGATTGGCTTCCCATCCCGGGTGTATTCCCACCTCATGCCCAGTGTTCCCGGGATAGGCTCCATATCCAAATTAGGATAAAGCGGTTAGTGAAAGTGAGTGAATGAGTGAAGTTTCTATGTTGAAAATATAGTACTTAAATGCTAATTAGAGCATTTAAGAGTATTCTGCCACAAAAAAATTAATTCCTTCAACATTTATATTGATATTTGACAAGCATTTTTTACAAGTTGGGCAGAATGCATAAACATTAGCTTCACAGTAAAGTAGTTTAATCTTCACACTCAAATAAGTTTAATAAGTAAGGGTAGTTTTATCTGAAGTTTATTCATTCATTCATTCATTCATTCATTCATCTTCAGTAACTGCTTTATCCTGGTCAGGGTCACAGTGGATCCAGAGCCTACCGTGGTGTGTTTAACCACTTATCACAATATAACTACAGTTGAGGTCAAAAGTTTACATCCCCCTTTCAGAATCTGCTAAATGTTAATTATTTTACCAAAATAAGAGGGATCATAAAAAATGCATGTTATTGTTTATTTAGTGCTGACCTGAATAAGAGATTTCACATAAAAGATGTTTACATATACTCCACAAGAGAAAATAATAGTTGAATTTATAAAAATGACCCCGTTCAAAAGTTTACATCCCCTTGATTCTTAATACTGTGTTGTTACCTGAATGATCCACAGCTGTGTTTTTTTTTGTTTAGTGAAAGTTGTTCAAGAGTCCCTTGTTTGTCCTGAACAGTTAAACTGCCTGCTGTTCTTCAGAAAAATCCTTCAGGTCCCACAGATTCATTGGTTTTCCAGCATTTTTGTGTATTTGAACCCTTTCCAACAATGACTGTATGATTTTGAGATCCATCTTTTCACACTGAGGACAACTGAGGGACTCATATGCAACTATTACAGAAGGTTCAAACGCTCACTGATGCTCCAGAAGGAAAACCATGCATTAAGAGCCAGGGGGTGAAAACATTTGAACGGAATGGAGATGTGTACATTTTTCTTATTTTGCCTAAATATCATATTTTTTCATTTAGTACTGCCCTTCAGAGGCTACAGAAGATAGTTACATGTTTCCCAGAAGACAAAATAAGTTAAATTTACCCTGATTTACCTTGTTGGAAAGGTAACTTTTGACCTCAACTGTAATTAATTTAACAATAAAGCATATATAGCTTTAGCCTATATAGTCTAATATAGCTAAAATGTCATCAGACATTCATCAGTAAGCTTGATGACTTGCTATAAAGTCTTTATCTTGAAATAACTACCTGAATGATGATTTCTCAGACAAAAAAACTATGGCATCCACAGCAACTGTTAAAAAAATAACACATTTATTTTCATCTAGTGGTTACTATTAAATTTTCAAGGTTGGTTTTTCTGTACTTTACCCCACCTTTTTTAACAAACCAGTATTAAACACACACATACCACAGTCCAAAAAGTGTCTCGTATTACTATAGATATTGTCATAAATAAATTACAGCCAGGAAAATGAGTAGACCTATTCCCTGGTAGAAAACATTATTTATTCATGCTGTAATGCACAGAGCTAAAGGACAAGTATGAGAAGTGATCACCTTGTGCGGCTCCTGGGGCATGCTGGGAGGTTTAGGAGTGTGTTGGGTGGTTTTATGGTTGTGTGTAATGATCCTGGGGTCAGCTTGGTGAAAGATTTGGTATAAATGAGTTATTTCATTTGAATGTGGATTTGAATGTTTTCCCATATAGATATTAGATACTTAATGTATACAAAAAGCCCAAACCACAAACCACAGAAACTCAGCAGCATTAGCATTTCAAAAGTAGCTCACGGGAAAACCATGAACTTGGAAACACCAAGAGTATGAGGAATGAAGAGCACTGGTGTATTCTGGTAAATGTGGCTAAAAAAAGTGTTTTTTTCTTCTAGAAAATTGAGTTTCTGGGATGGAGCTTTTGGAAATCACTGACTCACTCTTGGGTAATTTTTAATTCAATTTTATTTCATTGAATTATTAGTCATGAGAAGTATTAGTCACTGAGAAGTTTGTTTGTTTCTTAATATAGGCTTAGGTGGTTTTTTTTAATTCATTTTTTTTTATGATCCAAAGGGTGTGTGCATGTGTGTGTGTATGGGACTGGAACAGTATAAACATTTATTATAACCGTCCCACCTATTAACTGCATACAGCTTCATTCATTCATTCATTCATTCATTTTCAGTAACTGTATCGTCCTGGTCAGGGTCATGGTGATTCCTGAGCATATCATGGTAACACTGGATGTGAGGCAGGAATACACCCTGAATAAGATACCAGTCAATTCCAGGACACACACATTCACACACTCCTTCATACCTAGAGGCAATTTATTTTAGCCAATCCATCGGGCTTGGTTTTGGGAGGTGGGAGGAAACCGGAGAACCCAGAGGAGACCCACACAAACCCAGGGAGAACATGTAAAACTCTGCTTACAGCTTCATAATTATAAATAAATACATCATCTGATTAAAAAAAACTGTAAAATGTATCTTTCTTAGCCTTTACTAGTTTATCATATTATTGTTTAAAAAGTCTGAATAGCACTGGCATGATAATATCACTGTCTAACGGTTTTCTTTATCACACTAAACCATAATGTTTACATTCTAGATATTATACAGTTTACACACTGTAATACTCATCCTGGAGCCTGACTTGGCTTTAGAGAGCAATTGCATGTGTTTACATATTCCTACATACTGTAATATAATGTCAACATAGTATTAGTCTGTTTAAATACATACTTAAAAGTATTAAACTTTTGATATTGAGATTAAACTTTTGACTGCTAGGCTTAGGGAGATCATCCTCCTTTTTTTTAGTCAAGACTATTGTATATACATTATCGATAAAGAATATTTCACACATTAATACTGTAAATCTTACTGTTTCTCAAGAACTTTGGATTATTTCTGTTATTACAGTGTGAAAATGTTACAGTCATGCATTATGCTCCATATGTTTCTGTTTGTTAATATAGTTTATAATTACATTCATTGGTGCATATTACATGCTTACTTTGTGTTTATATTTACACCACTATAGCAGTGATTAATAAAGTCCGGAGACCCCCAGGGGTCCACTATGAAGCATAGCCAGAGCGGCCCGTGATATATTTATATTCTTACTAGAGATGGCACGATACCAATTTTTCTTTTGTGATACTGAAACTTTGAGTATCAGCTGACTCCAATACCCATCTGATGTTGTTTTTTTTTTTAAAAACTACTAAGCTTTAAAGTATTTTTTTGCACTGAAGCACTTCACAGTTAATCTCTTTCACACAAAAATCACTTACACTGTAAATATAGTAAAGTATAAATATAATAAAATCCATCCTAACAGAAGAAAAAACAGTATATTAAACAGTAAATTATATATAAACATATAAAAACCAGCTCCAAAAATAAATTTCTTATCCAAATCCAATTCCAGTCTAATCCAGTCCATTTGTTATAGGATCTAATATCTGATATATTTTCTCCGATATCATTATTATTTGCGGGTATCAACCTGATACCAGTACTAGGTATTGGATGGCTGCCATCTCTGATTGTTATCATTATCAAAGCTATTAAATGTATCACTGAGTCATTATAGTTATTAACCTGTTTGACTGGTCACATGAAGTGAATGGATTCAATCCAAACCTCAAAAACTCAAAAACAAGGAGGAGGCTTATAAATAATGTCAACCTGGACTTAATGTGCCCTATTAGTGGAACGTTCAGGAACAAAATGCACTATGGATCCTGTAAATAGTCAAAACATTATTGCACACATTTAAACAACGAGCTGAATAGTTGAAGAGTTGGATTAGGTCCATAAAATAAATCTGTACTGAGAATGTTGGTGGAATTTATTTCAGAGTTAAAGGGATCCTTGGCTGCAAAAAGTCTGCACTAGACTACATCACCTGCTGGATTTCTATCTTTACTTAAAGCTAGTAACAAGAGAAGAGAAAACTTTTCTTTACAGATGTATATCATTTCTGTTAATGTTGATAAGCAATGCAAGTAAGTAATCTATTGAACACTGTTTTTATTGTGTATTTACTTATTCCTTTTGGATTGATCTCCTTATAGACATAAAAATAAGGATTGGTGAAGAAATTTCTCTTACAAGCCACTACATTTTACTTCTCTTTGATGACCCTTTCTTCACCCATGATGAGTGCTTTATAATAAATTGCTTTATAATAAATTGTAGCTAAATCACTAATTTCCCAGAAAAACACACAGATCTGTGCAGTTATATATCTGTATTAAGGAGTTTACACTTTCTGCAAAAAAAAAGAAATAATGTAAGTCTATTGCTTTGCTAAAGCTTTTCTTTTTTCTTTTTTTTTTTTAATCCCGGATGGTACTTATTTATTTATTTATTTATTTATTTATTTATTGTTTTGGGTTTTTTTTGTTTGTTTGTTTGTTTGCTTGTTTGTTTGTTTGTACTTATGCTAATGGTATTGTATCATAATATTGTAATCTCTATGTTCAAAAAGAAAAAAAAGAAAAAATAAGAAAAAGAAAACACCCCTGTTGATTGGCAGCTTAAGCAAAAGCACACACACACACACACACACACACACACACACAAACACAAAAGCCTTTTGTCGTTTTTTAATCTTTTATGTTAGAGCGACGTTCCTGACAGCCAATCAGAAGTCAGCGGAATCCCGCGTGGGCGTGGCCTGGAAGAGACTTACTCGCTAAGGGGATCCGTGGGCGGTGGGCGGGGCTTACTCTGGCCGCTTTCAGGCTCCTCTTCGCCACTTTCCTCTCTGGTGGAGGGGCAGAAGCTCATTCTCTACACAACAGCCTGGAACATTGTAATCCACCGAGAATGAGATGTGGATGAAAGTGCGCAGGTCGCTACAGGGAAACTGATAAGGCAACATCTTATCAAAGAGAAAGTTTTTTTTAAAGCATCTCCAACTTTTTTTTAATATTATTACCTTCAGCTCTATGGGAGCATTCAGCCGGCGCCAGCTGAGACGGATCAGAAACCACAAGCCGGGGATCAAGAAGGCTGCAGGAAGGTAAACTGCTGCAGACTGCTTCAGATGACTTGTTTAGATGACATGTTTTAGAGCTTGGAAGATAATAAGACTTGGGAGTAGACTTGGAGGCGACATTTCTCTTTAAAACCATCATGCAGAACACAGCATGCTTTTGTACTGATGGGGGGAAAGTCCAGCATGGCTGTTTTGCTGCTTGAGGTTTGGAAATTGCTCCTAAAATATCTTTGGCTAAATCTTTGGAATGGTCTTGTTCATTGTATTGAACAACAGTTCACTACAAATGTCAAGCAGTTCAGTAAAATGTGAAGTATTCCACTTACAGCACTCATAAACTCCACTAGTCTGTGTGACTAACACATTGTGTCTGTTTGCAGTTTGGATTGAATTGGTGTGCTTATCAAAATACAAACCCAGAGTTAACAGTGAAAGATTTTCTAACCTTGTTTTCTTTGATACATCTTTGATTAGAGAAGTGGCAGATTTCCCGGTTTGTCTGAGAAAACTTGCATCAAGGTCAGTAGGTTTGACCCTAAGTAGTTAGTAGTGCAGCTTCAGAATGCCTCGATGAAGAGATTTCTGTTCAATAATTAACAGCTTTGCAGAAACAATCAGAGAAGCTATTGATGGATGTCACCACACTTTGCTGAGAAATGGCATGGAAGTGTGCGTAGAAAAGTCAGATATGCACCGTTACACAGGGCAGGAATGCAGTCATGTGTTATTGGAAATCAAAGCAAGAGATTAAGTTATGAAGAATGTCCGGAAAGCCTGAGAGCTTCTCATGATTGTGTGGAATAACAGTTCTAAGACAGCATTGCTGCTGCTGCCGCTGCTGTTTTATGACTGTTTTATTGGGTGAAATTCATGCCTGTGTAGTTCCTCATTTTAACTGTAAGTAGGTTCTAGGGTTACAAGGAATGCTCAAAGCACAATCAGTGCAGTCTTTTTCTCCTTCCTGTGAGCAGTGTGTACTGGGGCTTTGTTTAGTGGTGGAGGCAGTCGATGTCCACCAGAAAAGTACCTAGCAGCATTGACTCAGAGTGCAAGAATGTCAGCTCTCTCTCTCTCTCTCTCTCTCTCTCTCTCTCTCTCTCTCTCTCTCTCACTCACACACACACACACACACTCTCGCTCTCCATCCAGCTCTTTTTCCATCTCTTCCCCTCTCTGCCACCCATCTCCCTCCTCTTTCTTGCAAGAGGCCAAAGTTCTGCCTGCTGACTCAGTCTAGAAATCACCCGAATGCTTTTTTTTTTTTTTTTCCTCCAACTGAGCCTTTGCGACTCCAATAGCCTGTACTCTGTACTCACTATTGAAGTTTTTACAATGAAGCTGTGTTCTATAGACTAGAGTCAAAGCCACTTAAAAGTGACTGAATGACTGAATGGGAATCTTTCTTTATAGACCTGTATGCCTATGAACCCACATAATTCCAAACTATGCACTGCTCTGAATGGAAGAATCCGAGAGATTAGTCCTAAGGACGATCTCTTTGACTGTTATGCTCATTTCGGCATTACCTGCCATCACTTGCATACCTCAGTACATCTTTGTTGTAGTCCTCTGATGCAAGACATTGTCCTTAGGAAAGGGAAAGATCTTATAGAGCGCTCTCTGCCCATTTTATAAACATAACGCAGCCCAATGTGCACTCAGCCTCTGCCCAGTGCAGACAGACACCTCTGTGGTGGAATGTGTCACCATTTTCCAGACACAATCACAAGGGTGAGTTTCAGAGCCTTTCGCATTAATCACGTCTCAAGCAGGATGTCTCACTATATGCTAGACTCCAGGATTTAAGCTTGGTCTTAATAGTAATGTGCAGTCAAACATTGGAGCCCTGGACTAAGCTTAAGCTGTGACTCGGGGGGGGAAACAAACCTGTGACTTTTTTTTTTTTTTTTTTTAATTTAAATAACACAGTGTGGCTACATGCATAAACCGTGTGGAAGATTTACAGTTTCCAGGGACTTTTGTTGTTTCATTATGCAGCTGACAAGCTCGATCTTGTCACCGAACATACCTTTCCAATTATCAGAGTGACCCAACCAAAACAGGTTCAGTTGCTTCTCTTTGGTTTGTGGTTTTAACTAGTTCTGTAGCAAGAGTATAGAATGTGAAACTACGTACATCAGCGATGACTGGTGCAGATTTGTCATTCTCAATCTCAATCACTAGTCATAAATTGCGCTTTCTTAAATTTTTCGTTTTGTTTTTTTAAGCATGAGTGGGAAAAGGAACAGGGCTCAGAGAGAAACTGGTTCATGGTTTCAGTGACAGAGATGAAGCAGCAATCTCATCTCTCCACCACATGCTTTCCATTAAAGCTTTGGATGAGGGAGTGGAAGGAGGGGGGTGAGAGGGGCTAAGAGGCAGAGCGGGGAAAAGCTCTGTGTTTCTGAATACTTGGGTTTGTATCAGAGACTTGCGGGGGGAGAAAACCACAATATAGAGACCTTGTTGGAGTTGGTGAAGGAAAGGGAGAAAAGAAATGGAGGGAGTTATTTAATGACTCACTCTGGATTTTCTTTCTCCCACAATGGCCCAGGTTTACAAAGTTCCTCATATCAAGATACAAGGTACACAATTTTTTAAACTGTTTAGGCTGAACATGTTTGTGATACAGTACATTTAGCAAATTTTCAGATTCCAAAATAGTTGGAGCCTTGGTAATAAATCTAGAGCTAACTGATGCATCACGTCGTCCTCTGCCTTTTCTCAGCAAGGACTTTCCATCAAGTCCCTCGTTTAATGGAACACAATCTCCTGAAATCAATCACTGTGAATTCCAAGGGCAGAGCACAGCCGAGGGGGAAGGCTTTGGATTTTGGATTCTGAAGGAGAAAAGTTAGAGCGATGAACATGGAAATGGAAGGAGGACGGGGAAGAGTGTGAGCAGATGTGTCAAAGTTTCTTGGCCTACTTTTCAGTCTGGCAGTGTGAGAATCTCCCCTGAGCTGGGAGTAATGGACACCAAGGGAGGCTGTTCTTTACACTTTCTCCACGCTCCCAGTGCCAGACCTTTCCAGATTGGAATGTTGCATTTCCTGCTTTGTTCCTGCCATGTGTTTCTCAGTTTCCCTCCTCTTCCTAGTACTTACTCCTTCCTAGTACTTACTCCTTACTTACTTCTTTTATTGCATACCTTTTATGTAAATTCTTTTATTTACTTCGCTAACTCCTCACTCTTTCACACAGGCTTTCACACAGTTGTCCCCACTATACGTTGGGTAAATACACCATAATATTGTTAGTACATTTCATTAAAAAAAAGTCTAGAGGTCTAGAGTTTTCCGTGTGTAAAGACAGTGCTCTGGAAACCAGTAAACCTCTAGAAGGCTCCACAGATGCTCCCCTGTTATGTAAACACATCCTGTGAGTAGTGAAGCTTGTGAATGTTTCTCACATCACAAGGTTTTTCTCGGCCTCTGCAAGGGCTCTGTAAGGTCACGCTCATCTCCCATCCCTCTCTGTGTTCAGCTGTCAGGAGGTTGTTGTGTCAGACCTGGAGGAATGTGGCCTTACTGCTCCTTAACGTTAGATATTTTTGCCGTTGATGCCAGAGGCAAAGTGCATAATTTCACTACTGGTAGGGAAAAAGAGAGAGGTGACACACAGTTGGTGAGAGAGAACAAAAGTCTTTCAGGCATCTGGCTCTGGCTCTATAAAGTAAGAAGAAGAACTGAAGGGTGAGTTCTTTGAAACCTCTTTTACAGATTTTCATACGATTACAGAATAAAATAATGAGATTAAATCTTTGGATGGGGGTAGGACAGTGCCTTAGCTCTGTGTTTGAACCAGAGCTGGCTCTTTTGGAGGAAGACCAAAAATATTTCCAGTTGGATAGAGTTATATTGGTTTGTATTGAATCAAACATTAAGACTGTAGATGAAGGCAGTTTCATTAGGCTACATCACTCCAGACAATAAACTAACCAAAATTAAAGACAAGCCAGACTTGCTCTGTAATAGCCATGATTAAATAATGTGGCTTCAATTATTTATTGAGCATAATCGTGGTCATATTTAGCATGGTAAAGATTTCATCTGAGTAAGAAGCAGTCTTATTCTGATTTATACATTTGAAGGACTACAAGCTTATAATGTACAATGTGAAATAAAAGACTGGTGTCTATTGATGATAAATAATAGATTTTTGGCTCTAAATAGGTTAAATAGGTCAGGTTAGCCATTAAGCACCAAAGTCTTGCAGGGCTAGACGTGATGTCCAAATACATGAGAATACATGTCTGGAGACACCAGTGAGACCATTAGGAGACATAGTAAGGAACAAAGTAAGTTTCAGAATACCAGGCCAATCCAACGTTTTGTATAGGTGGAGTTCACAGTAGGGACGGCAACTGTAAAAGGGTGGCTTGTCAACATTTGCTAAATGAAAAGTCGCTAAACACCAGTTAAGCATGTATCTGTGTGCAGTGTGTGCAGAGAAGTGATTACATTCAGTCAGTCTTTTCCAAAATGCTTTAGTTAAACATTCATTTTGAAGACATGACTAGCTCGAGATGTTATCACTCCTCCGGATGCTAATATTGTACAAACTACAGGAAATTGGGGTGGGTTTTAGAGGATATTGCATTGTTTGGGATCATTCTTGCTGCAATTCTCAGCCAGGCTGTTGAAAGACTGTCTCCAGACATGCGTTCTTGTCATTCTGGCCCTGTGAGAGTATTACCTGCATAAACTGTACCAAACAATAACAAGTGTGTTGCATCATTCTCCAGATGAATAATGATTTGCTTTACAAGTCTTAGGTTCTCTCTTGTGGGATTACTGTAGAAGCACATTGTTTGCATTCATTAGTTTGACTTGTATAGTAACCTCGATGCAAAGACGCTGCACCTGGCAGTGATATTTCCAGTCTTATATATGTCCATCCTTTCTGAAACAAGCCAGTCGTGTGATCCCGGATCAGGATGTGGTGTCTTAACAACCTGCAGTGTCTGTCTCCAGAAAGGGACTGCACTGTCAGGTGATGTTATTCAGGGGCCTTTGACTGAGTGCCAGCTCCAGAACTGAGCCTACACTGGACCACATTCCTGCTGTATTACTAGAATAAACACTGTCGGCATGGGGGCCCTGGGAAACTTGTGCATGAAGAGTAAATATTTACACAACTTTGGTCTCCATTCAGAATGTACTGGACCTTTACTAAATCCAGGTTGCGGTCTGGGCAGTTAGAATTTACCATCAAAATAAATCATAAATGCCATTATGAACATCATGAAGAATAAATCTGAAGTCCTGAAGTGGCTATCTCTCTCTCTCTCTCTCTATCTCTCTCTCTCTCTCTCTCTCTCTCTCTCTCTCTATATATATATATATATATATATATATATATATAGATATATATATATAGATATATAGATAGATATATAGATATATAGATATACATACATACATAATTTGTACTACAAATAAAATTAATAATTGTAACGTATAATTATCATTTTTCACACTGCATCTTGTTTTTTCATGTTTATCGGTACTATATAGAGTAACCTAAACACAAGGGATCCTTCTTTGCAACCTAACACTGTTTAAAACGCTTGTCACGCTTAATTTATCGTCATGGGTTTTCCAGAGGAAGCAGGATGGCTGTTGTTCCCTTGCCTTTTGGACTTGTCTGGCAGAATGTGTCCCAAGCTTTTGGCACCCGTCTAGAGCTGCTGGCTCTCCGTCATTCCCTCTGCCTGTGTGGCCCTTTCTCTTCTGATCGGTTGAGCGTAGGCCAGTGCTGGCTAACACCTGTCGCCAGCGACTGCATTGTTGTTAGCTCTGCCAAGTAGCTCCTTGATGTGAGCGAGCAAGGCCAGTTAATGAGAATATGAATTTGGAGAGACGCCTGGGTGTTTAAGAAGCAAGCCAGGTGCTTGTGTCTCTTATCTCAGCTCTCCATCTGTGTCACCTGCCTTTAGATTTGCCTATCTCTCATTTTCAACAGGTGAGTTGAACTTGGATGGCTGGAGGTGGGGGGGTTTGTCTGTTTAGAGGGCATTAGGATATTGTGAGAACCTGTAAACTATTTTTTTAGCTTTTTTTTTTTTTTTTTTTTTTTTTTTTTTAGGAAACTCCCCTGTGTACCCCATTTAGACATTTAACATCTTGCACATAAAATAAATTGGTTATTGCCATTTAATACAAATTGACTTCATTTATCGTTTTTTTTTTTTTTTTTTAATTAAATTTGTGTGTAAATGTTTTTGTGAGTCAGACCGAATTGAATATTTCCACCAGATTTACAAAATTTTCGGTGACTCTGATTTTCTGCATATTCACATGCATATGTTGATGAATGCCAATCAAAGTGCAAAGTACATGCACGCCACAGCTTATTTGCATTTAGTGACACCCACAAAACTCCATAAAAGATAAAGCTCATAGTGAGACGAAGACACAAAATGAAAAAGAAAAGGAATTGGAGGTGGACTTGGAGGTGTACGTCAATAAAAAAAGTTAAAATTAAAAAAAAATATATATATATCCACACTGTAGCCAGGTGATCATGGACACCGATCACATCACACAGGGAAACTGATAGGTTTAATTGTATTAAGTGTCTCATCGACATTCAGCCAGAAGTCTCTCACTTCAGCCTCTTGCGTACTGCACCCTTCCCAATGTTGTGCTGGAATAGCAGGCTGGAGTGAGTCGGAAGGAAACATGATATATTCGGAATGCCCGATGATGGCATGCAAGCACATACCAGATCGGTCACTTATCGGTCACTTAGTCATGGCTCTAAAGTGTTGCTCCGCATTAAAAGATGATGCTGTGGCAAATGAAACCAGCTTGTATGCCAACAGAGCCATTGCATCATGTCCTTTTTTATACAGAGACATTACTTTTGTCTTACTTGAATGGCTTATTTGTCTTAATTTATGGATTTGTGTTTGATTTCTTTAATATTTTTATGCTTATTTAATATTTCTTTAATTAGTACCAATAACATAAAATTCCTGGAATTCAGGAAATTTAACTTATATTGGTGTGCGTAATTGAAATAAAGAAGCCATTTTAACTTGAATGCCTAATCTGTCTATGAAATTGCAATAACTTTGCCAATTATGTGATTTGAAGCTGATCAATTTACATTAGTTAGTCTCCTTATATATAGATTTATACGAACTCAGGCGCTCTCGTAAGATACAAACATTTTTCCACATTAATATTCAGGAATATTTACGGAATATCAAATTTCTTGTGTAAATGCTCTGAATAAATTCGTTCGTATCCAGTTTGATAAATGAGGCCCATTGTGTGTGAGCTGCTTCTACAAAGTACTTCTATCCATTAGGTGTAAACACCTAACAGAAATAATTAGGATCTCCCTGGCACAACCCTGGCATTATTTCAAGTACACCTCAGTTATGAATTTTCAGTTAAATAAATTCCAGCAGAACCACCCAATAATTTGGGCATACCTCATACCATGCGCTTCACACCCGGCGTATGAGCTGAAGTGAGTGGAGACACTAGGAATGGAAGCGGTTACGGCAGCAGGTTAGTATGAGGGTGTGGAGAGGGTGCTGGCTGAGCTCCAGACTCACCTGTCCGCATGCCACACCTAAAGGAATGCGGCAGGTAGCACAGCAAACAGCCCTCAGCATAACGGCATCTGATCGTGAAGGGAAGAGTGCGTTTATCCAGGGCACGGAGCGCAGCGCAGCGCAGCACAGGACTCACTCCTGACCATTAATTGAAGGTGTTAAGGATTTAAGGCATCTTTGGTGAGAGGAATACTGACTATTTGTGAGTGCTTTCTCTATTTTCCTTGTGATGTTTTTTTTCAAGGGATTATAAATTGATAGTTCACTCTGAGGGAAAAGAATAATAAACCCAAGAATAAATGAATTGATCTGGAATTAATCCATGAGTTAAATATAATACCTTGAACATATCCTAGTGCTGATTTATTAAAGCATGTATCGAAAGATATTTGTCTTGTATAAAGTGTTAGAATCCTTGGTTAAAGCCATAATAGAAATGATCATCCTGCATTCTTTGAAACTACCTTTGCAAACAGTTTAGACCTGTGAAAAATCTATGGAGATATCTATAACCATTGGCAGCAGATTGGTGGGGTGCCTGTCTAAACAGTTCGTAGCCAGAAGGGTAAACATTCCCCCATTTCTGTCGTTCTCCGGGCTGAGGCTGACACACTCCATGCCTCTAAAGTGTCATTGACATAACCACGGTAAGGCTCTGGGGTCAGAGCCTTTGGAAATGCACACAGCCAGAGACCTATCTGTGGACTCCGTGGAATGCTGGATTCCACGAATTCACTCTGGCTGGGAATAAACAGTTTATCTGAATCAGTCAAGGAACTTCAAGTTCCAGCGTCAGCCGTCAGGGGTGTGGGGAGATGAGCCATCTGGGTGTCATTTCTCCCCAGTTTTGGGGGATGATTAGTTGTAGTCATACTACCCAAAGCCTTCTTGTGTGATGTGGGTGTTTGTGTGCCGTTAAACAAGCTGTTGTGGTGCTTGTGTAAGGAAAAGAGGGACATCTTGTCCCTGATTGTGTGGTTAGGACTCAGAGATCCATTTCAGATATCCTTTTTTTGGTGATGTTGAACGGCGATGTGGAAATCTCTGTAAATCTCTATGGTAAATCTCTGATGACACTTTCACCATGTCATCGGAGATTTACTGTTGGAACTTGCTAATGGTTGCTGTTCTCCACATGCAGTCCAAAACACAAGAAGAAAAAGATGCATATTCAATTAGTGGTTGTTTTTGGAATCGGATGAATCCTGTGAAACAATTGTTTTAAGGAAAGAAGCATATTTTCTGTAATGTGTAAACTGTGAGTAAACCAAAAATGATTCCTGCTAAAATGTTTGAAGGATAGTTTGAACAGTTGAGTTCCCATAGTGATTGTGTTATTTTTGCCTTGAGCAGCTCAAATCCCCTTGAGTAATCCTCTTTAAAACTATGCACATCCTCACATCCTGTGTTTGAATGTAGCTTTTCTCAGACTGACTGCTTTCTCTTTCTACCAACTGATCTGCAGCCAGCCTGAGTTACTCTAGTCTCTAGTCTTACAACATGTTACTGGCCTTGGTTCAGATGCTGCCCAGTCACACAGCTGCAAGGGAAAAAACAAGGGTACTTCTTTTTTAGTTGTGTCACAGCCAGGAAACGAGTGTCCTGCAAGCGCCCTATATTCCACATTCCTGACCCCCCACCCTCTTCAATATTCTGAGTGCTCCCTCTGCTTGTCTATGGACCCCACCCCCATTGTTCTAGCTGGTGAGAGTGCCTTCCTGTTGTAGAGTTGCTGGGCGTTCAGGAGCTCGCGTTCAGGAGCCTGTGCATTTTGGAGCACCTTGAAGAACTTGTGGTGAGCAGCGAGCCGGGCCAGAATCAGCGCCATGAGCGGCCAGTAGTGAATCACGACGCCAGCTTCAGCAGCCACACAGGTAGGTGAACTGATCTGACGTCAGAACAGGAGGGCCGTAAATGGAGGACAGGAGATGGGTAGAAAAGACGGGACATATTTATGTTTAAATGTTAAAAGATGCACAAGACATGTATCTGTTTGTGACATCTCCAAAATGCTAATTTCATAATCAATATCTGCTGGTAATGACTACTATACAACAGCCATTAAAATGTAGTCGAATGTTTTTAGTTTTACTTTTACTCTATCAGCTATTAGGTGGGTGCAGTGTTGTATATATTGTTTGTCATTACTACAAAAAAGAATGATCATGTTTTTCATTGCTTGTCTGAGTATATGTTTTTTTAACACTTCCATATGCTCATCAAAATTGCCAACAATGCTTCTGTCATTTTTCATCCTAAGTTCTTTTCACTGTCATCATCATCATCATCATTGCCATCTCTGTAATAGTCCTGAGGAGGGAGAGGCAGTGAGGGCACAGGAGGGGGAATGAAAACTTGTGGGAAGAGCAACAGGAAATGGAAGTTACAGTATGTTTTTTTGGGGTGGGTGCAGAGGAAAAGAATGCCATTGTGAAATGCAATTTTTTTTCTCCCTCTGTCACTTTTTTGCCTGCCTCTCTCTCTCTCTCTCTCTCTCTCTCACTCACTCTCTCTCTCTCTCTCTCTCTCTCTTTCTCTCTCTGTCTCGTTGGAGAGCAGCAGTACATCGATGGGCCCGATTCTTGACTTGATGTACATTTATTTATTTACCACAGATGTTTCGGAAAAAAGCTTCATCCTCCTTGAGAATGCGGAGAATATCAGAAAGTAATAGATGTATTAAATTCTCCTTCATTACTTTTGTACATGGTTCATTAACCACTGCAAAGCTGCATGCAAGGCCAACAGATGAAACCATTCTATCTTAAGAACAATTTAAAAATTAAACAGCAGAATCACACACTTTGTATTTTGAGCCTACACAGAATTGTCTTTCAATCGATTATGTTAGTAAGTAGTATTAAGCAATAGATTTGGCACTGTTTAGACTAATAGAATGGTTTCTTCCTAATGGCTTTGTATGCTTTAACACTTCACTATAACTTTAAAATCACAATATGTAACAGTCTGTGATGTCCTGGGCTGACAAATTATAGGTTGGACCAAATTTTATTTATTTTTTTTCCCCCAAAGCTTTGGATTTGAAGATAATGTTGATGATCAGCTATCTGCTCTGCACTGCATGTTTTAAACAATAGGAATTGCTCTGTGCTGTTTTGGTGGTGTTAGGGCCTGCTGGGTGGATGTCAGTGCTTTGACTCTGGGTATATAACATTATCAATCCCAAAAATAGACTCTGATTTCACAAAGAAAGTACATTAATTGATTTTGTAAATTAAAAAAAACAACAACAACAATGGCTTCTTTTAGCCTCTTGTCACCCAGCTGTCAACGCATGAAAACTTCTGGGTAGTTTGGGGTTTTTTTGTTTTTGGGGTTTTTTTTTTTTTTTTTTTTTTTTTTTTTTTTTTTGCGAGCATTCTGCTCCTCAAGGACTATTAGGATTACTTGAAGATTACTGCAAACCTTCTGAGCTCATTAAATTTCATTTCCTTTCACAATCATTGTTGGCTACATGTAACATGGAATTGTCATTATGCTGCTGCTTCTTCTTCAACTTTGCTTTTGATCAATATCTTGCCCGGTTTCATTTCTAGGGGGCGTAGACCGCGGCCGAAGCTCCTCCTTCCATGAGGTGGGTGGCTTGCGAGAGCTGGAAATGAGGGGGGCAGCCTCCGTTTCCGAAGAAACCTCGAGCACCGGTGCAAGCGGCGGAGGCCACACCGTCCTGCAGCGACTCCTGCAGGAGCAGATGCGCTATGGCGAAGGCAGAAACTACCTTGCCTTGCAGCAACAGCAGCAGCTGCAGCAGCAACAGCAGCTGCAGCAGCAACAGCAGTCACAGCCTCAGCAACAGCAGCAGCTCCTGGGCCCAGGAGACGAACACTCCATGGTCCCTCACATTGCCCGACAGGAGCCACAGGGCCAAGAGCTGCAGGCAGACAGTGGCATGGAGAAGCAGCTGAACCCCCGAGGCACAGGTGGTGGAGGAGGCAGTGGAGGAGCCGGTTCCCAGGGCCAGAACCCTGAGGACTTGCCTTCGTACGAGGAAGCCAAGGTGCAGTCACAGTATTTCCGTGGCCACCAGCCACAGCCACAGCTTGGCCCAACGGTGGGCGCGGCCTTCTACGTCACCGGTGTCACCAACGCAAAGGTACGTCCTCCAGAGGGCCGCTCTGCGGTACAGCGGCTTGGTGCGGCCAAAGTGCACCAGGATGATGGCTTAAAGGACCTCAAGCAGGGTCATGTGCGCTCACTCAGTGAGAGGCTTATGCAGCTTTCTCTGGCCACGAGCGGCGTCAAAGCCCATGCACCTGTGACCAGTGCGCCACTCTCACCCCAGCTGCCTCAACCGCCAGGACCGCCAGGGGACTACTACAAACCGGTGGGACCTCACCGCGGCCCGCCCCCAGACTATCCCTATAAAGGTCTACCCTCTCCACCCAAACAGCAGCAGCACCACCATCCACAGCACCAAGATCCAGGACACTACTATTCAGACCACCGCGGCTCGGCTCAGCAGTCCAGAGCTGATGTCCCTCATGTGCGCTACCAGCCACCACCCGAGTATGGCTCTTTCCGGTGAGTAATTTTTTTTTCATTTTTTAGGGACATTCTTTGGGCATAGTTTCTCTCATTCCTGGAGAAAAGGTGTTGCTTGTGGTTTAGGCTAGAGGGAAATAAATGCTAAATTTGATTTCTGATATAGATTTTCTGTATAGTTATTAAAAATCTTTTAATTACACAAATGTTATTTCAAGGGGAATTTATTTTAAAATGATTTATTAAGTTGGCTGAGCATTTGTCATGTTTTGGTTACCATTTCCTTATCATCCTGGGTTACTTCTCACTTGAACATATCAGGTGTTTTACATGTTTGTACATATTCAAGACCTAGATTGCACATTGCTCAACAGAACAAGTCTCCATTATGTATCACAGGTATGTTAGCAGGATCAGGAAGCACTATTTAGGCTATTAAATTTTTTATTTTGTTTTGTTTTTGTTTTTTCCTTAAATATGGGTGTCATGGTGGTGCAGTGGATAGTGTTGCTTCCTCACAGATCCATGGTCACCAATCTGAGTTACTGTCCCATGTTCTCCCCATTCAGCATTGGATTTCTCCGGGTTCTCCGGTTTCCTCCCACCTCCCAAATCATACCAGGGGAATGAGTGACTCTAACTTCACCACTCCAATTATATAAATAAATAAAGTGGTTACTGAAGACAAATGAATTGTCAAATTTACTCAGACAGTTTGTCAGTTTGATGCTATTGTTGTAAAATTGTTTTAGAGGATACAGAGGACATCATTACGAGAAGTATGTGAGTCGCAGGAAGCAGATGGTTGATGAAAAATAAGTGGCTTTTTTAAAGAGGTTTTTGCGAGAAAAGATGAAGCATAAATGTTGAATGCAGCTAATTATCATACGAGTTATCAACAGGTAAATGTTGTGCAGAGCCTTGAAGTGGGAACAGATTGAATTTCCCTTTGAATGGCCCTTCCCCGAAGTGCTGGAACATGCTGCCAGGCGTTGTAGGAAAAGCCAGTTTTGCCTGTTTTCCTTTAATTCATCTACCTCAAAGCCAGTGTGGCGTACTGCAAAAGAATGCCATCCCAGTTGTAGTAATCACCTACTGCAAGTTACAGCCTGACTGTTTGTCTTTAAGTTCTATAGAAACTGGATTGTTAATGTGAAAAATATTTTCAGTGAGGCACCTGCTGTATCACATGTGCGGTAAGAATCAGCCAACTATTTATCATACACTTAGTCATTAAGCACGTTAGTCGTGTCAACTATAGCCCATCAGTGACAGTTGCTCATAATGAGTTAATAAAATGTTGATCATATGCTATATGATTACTCATGATGCTCTGTTCTGTGTTCTCAGCTCCAATAAAGAGAGCTCAGGACACTCCCAGAGGCCCATCCATCAGCACAGCCCCACGTCCTCTGTCACCTCAGTGGGTTCACTGTCCCGTGCTCAGTCCTCCACCCTCAGCAACATCATGGCTTCTTCCCATTCTTCTCCACCAATGGCCCACCAGGTAGAACCACCTTTCACAGTGGGGCCACGGAGTCCACCAGGCTCCCATCAGGGCGAGCCATACGGCCCGGGCCCAGCTCACCATCGGCCCCATGGCTTCCCTCACGACCCCTATGGCTCGGCACCCAGGGGCCTCCATCTGCACCAGCACCAGTTCCATCCACAGGGGCAGCAGCAGCCTGGTCCAGGGCAGCACTACCCACACCCCCACTCACTCCAGGGTGACCCCTATGCCATGTTGGCACGTGCCCAGCAGATGGTGGACATGCTCACTGAGGAGAACCGGCAACTCAAGCAGGAGATGGAGGTGTGTGGGGAGAAGGTGTCCAAGCTGCAGAAGGTAAGCGTTCTGGTTAGCAGCAGTTATGGTTAAATGAAAAGCGTGCAGCTATATTGATAGAAATGTAACCTTTTCTCCTCTGTAGCTAGAGACTGAGATCCAGATGGTGTCCGAGGCCTATGAGAACCTGGCCAAGTCCTCGTCCAAGAGGGAAGCCCTTGAGAAGACCATGAGGAACAAGCTGGAGCTGGAAGTGCGCAGGCTGCACGACTTCAACAGGGATCTAAGAGGTGAGAACCAGGAGTTCTTGCTCTGATTGTAGCTGGGTTTAAGAGGTCATGGTGGAGTCATGGTCCTGTTGGGCAGCTTGGTAAACTACACTGGTGCTTTAATATCTGATAAGACAACACTGAATAGTGCACTGTCAAGTTCTCCTACAATATGATGCATGTTTTCCTGGACTTTTGTTGCCCTAATGCTTTTCTTCAGATTTTGTGATATGTAATCTGGCCTGCAATATTCTTCTTTAGTATTAGAGCTACAGATCTTAGTGCCTGTTTGTGAGCTTAGAACTGTACTGTGATGTATGGCTGGTAGCTCAACAAGAGGGTATGGGCAATTCCAAGCATATGTCAACCTCACCCTGGAAAAATAAAGTCGTGCGCACAGGAACATAACTACTTTTAAAATGTCTACTCACATCTTTCACACAAACAGTATATTTAGATGTGTAATGGCATTTTAGTAACTAATAGAGCCAGTAGGACATAATTTGCGTGATTACAGTGATTACAATCTCAGTTGGAATTAGTTACATGTCTTATCACTTTTAATATAATTAAATAATAACTTTAAAATATTTAAAAGATGTGAAAATTAGCTTATCCTGTAAATGACATGCATTTCTTCAGAGGCCTTTTACTACATTAAGTGACTCAAGGCCAAAAAGATTAAGAAAGTTTAAGAGACTTACACTGTACTTAGGTTAAGTAGAACATGGGATCTTTTAATATTCAAATGTGAAATTTTTTTGCCTTAGAATATGCACATTATTATAATGTATTCTGACCACCCGAGTAGACGGTAAAGTGCACAGTTAACTGATCACTGATGTATTTTTCTTTCAAAAAGTTGTTGCTTTCAAGCACAATATTTTCTTGCATTTTAAATCAAGGTCACCTCCACCATTCTGCCTCGCAGTGTTCTTTAGAGCAGCAGAGAACAGAGAAAACCCTGATTTATGGCACTGAGCCCGGACTCGGTCCACAGGGAGCCCCAAGAGTTTTACAGCAAAATCGGAGGTTTTTCCCCCCTCCCTTCTTTCTCTCTCTCACTCTTGCCCTAATTTCTTCCTCCCCATGTTCCTCATTCTTTCTGCTGTACAGTTCCAACACACATGGGGGAAGAAAGAGCCCCTCCCTCTTCAGGACAAATCTAAATTTCCATTGCATATTGTGGAACTGGGATGTTAAGGAGCGGGGCATTTGCTTCTGGAATACTCATCATTTAGTGTGGTTGACTAAACATGGGGGAAATATTGTTTTAACGTTTGGCCTGCTTCCTCGAGGAACGTTTTGCAATTGCGAAAAACTGGCAACCCCCACGGTATAATGGCTCTTTTGTTGAAGCCATCTTTTTTTGGAATGACTTGCCACTCTACGGCAATCAGGCTGAGTTTTGGTGGTGTTTTAATTATATGCAACAGTCGAATATGCAACAGTCGAAGGCTTTTTTTTTTTTTAAAATAAAGTTTCATATAATTCATTTCAGGATTAGAATGTAATTATTTTGTTTCCATTTGTGGACTTAAGCTCTGTTTGAAATTCCACACGGCGTCCTTTGCAATCAGCTTCAACTGACAGGACCTTTGTAAATGTATAAAAGATTTATGGTTTCTCACATGCATTTGATTGCTAAAAAAAATAAGATATAAAATATCTTTAGAAAGTTTTTGCACCACATGTTGTGGTTTTTCATTTCTACAATTGTCCTTCTTCCAATCCTAGAACGTATGGAAACAGCCAACAAGCAGCTAGCAGCCAAAGAGTGTGAGGGCACAGAGGACAACCGCAAAACCATCTCTCAGCTTATGGCTCAGAGTGAGTACCCCTTCCAGAAATTTCCTCAAAGTTGGAAAAAAAAAATGTGTGCATTGTGGCTCATAGCCGTCCTGAGGCTCCCAAATGCTATGAGCTCTACAGTTTGTTTGCAATAGCCTGAAATCTGAATTGAGCCGATTTCCTTCCACTGTCTGGCTGCTCCGTAGACAAAGAGACCCAGCGGGAAAAGGAGAAACTTGAGATAGAGCTTAACGCGCTGCGCTCCACCAACGAAGACCAGCGCAGGCACATCGAGATCCGCGACCAGGCCCTGAACAACGCTCAGGCTAAAGTAGTCAAACTGGAGGAGGAGGTGAGCTCACTGCTTTTTAGCTGTGGCCTGTTCAGCATATTTCCTTTGCATATGAGGATACTGAGCTGCATGTTTTCAGTCACGTCTGGGATTAATTATCGAGTGCCTTCAAGGTCTCTGTCAGTGTGTGTTTGTGTGGGCCCTCTTGTGGACACTTTTCACCCTCTAGCCCTAGGCTGCAATATCTGTTTCCGTTTAAAGCTTAAGAAACATCTCAGAGGACCGCTGTGGAATTTAGGGTTTTTTTCTTTATTGCTCTGAGTGTGCTGAGTCATTAAGCTATGCACAAGAGAATGCTTTGTTTCCTGCTGTTCATACTGAGAGAAGGAGTCTTAAATTTTAGGTTATTCCTTCACTTTATAAGTTGTAAATATTTTACCATTCTGAATATGTTATGTATTAGATCACTGAAACTGCAGCAACACATTTTTCTTAATGCTTTTCTGAAAGCTTCCTTAAATGAACTTTTATTTACCTAAGTCAGTGCTTACCCACCCTAGCCCATAGCTGTCCAGTTTTCAACAATCAGCGAAAAGACAGTGACTTTACAGCCCTTCCCATCAACTTGCTGTGCTGCAGCTAAGATCTTCAGGCTCAAGTGAACCACTAGCCATGACCATCAGCCAATCCAAACAGCCTCCGCTAGGACATTTTAGCAAGAAAGAAAGAGAGAGAAACCTCCAAACCGAAGGAGCGCAGGAATAACAAGGAGTGTAAGTGTGGTTTTTCACTCTAATGAGCTTGAAGTCTCTGGGCATGTTTGGAGAATGTGCCTCGGCTCAACTGGCTCGGCTCCAGGTGGCCTTTTGGCCAGCGCTGAACAGGCCGCGCAAGCCACAATCCCAGAACGCGCCGGCCTGTTCCACTTTCCTCCGGCCCTGTCACAAACAGCCGCTTGTTCCACCAAACAAAGCCTCTTGAGTTGTCTGCCATGAAAGAACTTGAAGATGGCTGAATTCTTAATCCCCCCCACCCACTCATCCAGCCAGTCCTGTCTAAATAAATGGAAACGGCATACTTGTCCTCTTTCTCTGCTTCTTCTGTGTCGCAGAGCCCCCAGAGCTAAATCGGGCCATTCATTTGGGCCACAATTATAGCTGCTGGTGGATTCGAAAGTAGCTTTTTTGTGAGGGGGAGGGGTCTGGAGGACACAAGAGGGTTATTGTAAGGTAGATTTTCAGTTAAGGGAGGCTCACCTGTGTGCTAGGGGTGTAAAGCAAAACCGGAAACCCAGTCCAGCTGTCTCAGATAAGGCCACACCGGTTTACAAGCCTGGATCAGGTTCAAATTGAAAAAGTAAACAGGTAAAAACTCATTCTGTTGCCAAAAATCGATGCAAACTCCCCAGTTCACCTACCAAGAGGGTGAGAGAGAGAGAGAGAGAGAGAGACATGCTCCTCATAGCATTACAGAGAATGTCGGATTTAGACACAATAGCTATGCTGGAACCCTGATACACATAATGCAAAAAAAAAATCTAAGCAAATGAAAATATCTTGAATATGGGCAAATTTGTCTAATATTTACTATTATGTGATTATTATAAATCAAACAAAAGGTTATTCAGCCTGTTCTATCTGCAGATATAAATAATAGAAATAAATAAATGCTTAATATCAAATGATTTCGAGCTTCTTATAATCTTTATAATAGGAGCTTACTAGAAAAATGTGACTATATTCACAATATTTTCATTTGGTGAGACGTCATTTTTTGCAGTGCAATATTAACTTGGCAGCATTTTAGTAAAACGAAGAAATGTTTTGAAATTGATGTTCCTTTACAGAGTTAAAACTAGGATACATCAATGTCTGTTAAATTTAACTGGACTGAATCCTGCAGAATCGTACCTGAATCGAATCAGACCGAATCATTACTGTGTCATTTTTGTGTTGTATGGTATACTACGTATTGAGATGTGCACCTTGTCCGCTGAAAGAGGGAGATTCACACCCCTGCTGCCTGCTCTGTGTGTGTGTGTGTGTGTGTGTGTGTGTGTGTGTGTGTGTGTGTGTAGCTTAAGAAGAAGCAGGTCTACGTGGAGAAGGTGGAGCGGATGCAGCAGGCTCTGGCTCAGCTGCAGGCTGCCTGCGAGAAGAGAGAGCAGTTGGAGCACAGATTACGCACACGGCTGGAGAGAGAGCTGGAGTCGCTCAGGATGCAACAGGTACAACACACACACACACACACACACACACACACACACACTCACACACGTTAAGCCGTCCAGCAGACGTAACCTTGGCTCAGGTGCAGTCAGCAGGAGCTGATTCTCCCACAGGTTTCTCCAGTTCCACGCCATTCCTCCTGCATGTCCAATCCAAACGTCCACTGTTCCTTTTACATGACCCTTAATCTGAGGATCTGGGGGAAAGGTTGCAGCTCAGCTGCTGTGTTTGTGTGTGTGTGTGTGTGTGTGAGAAAGTGAGAGAGAAAAGAGGAACAGCAAACAGCTGCAATTCTTATTAGAGGCCTAGATACTAGACCTAACCTTGGAGCAGTGTGCTCTTATTCAAGCAACTGAGTGACATGGATGAAACATTCAGCTATGCTAGCTCAATAATCCAATGCAATCTAAGGAAACATGTCTCTATACACTGAATTATGAAGTGTAACTCTGTTAATGGTGACTTTGTACTGCAAATCCTTTAGGACTCTAAAGTCCTTTTCAGATTGGACTAGTTTTACATGAGGAAGTGGGGTAATCAATGCACTTATTACTGGAGTATCTCTGGGATTTTTGGCTCTTCTGAATCAGTCATGTTAATCATTTGTATGGATTATGGGTGCATGGGTCTAGAAAGATTACACTGTATTTTATTGTCTGTAAAATAACCAATTGAAGTAACCCCACTTAATGAATATCCAAAATTATATTCTGTAGGAAAAGGGTTTTGTATTTTTTTTTCTAGGAAGTGTCCCTCTTTTCGATTGTTCCTCAAATCAAAACAAAACCAAGATGAAATGTAGACAACGCTTAAAAGGATGTGTCAGAGAAGCCAGGCTTATGAAGGTTTATGTAAGTTATTGAGTTCTTAGCACAGGTCATGTGGTGATCATGTTACTTACTACTGAGCAAGCGCAACATGTATGGCCACAAAACCTACAACAAACGCGTATAATAAAGGTCAAAGCAATCAGTTTGTATTAAAATGAGCTGTATGTTGTATGTGTGGAATTTTTAGTGTAATAAGCATGTGTAAATCCTGAAGACACGCCCACTTCTGTGATTTATACACAGATCGCTTGTCCAGTGAGAACCCATCATTATCATTACAAACAGCCTCGACAACATGACGTAACAGACATGTGTCCTGAAATCTTATCCTGTCCGAATAGTATTAAGTGGCTTGACTCTAATCCCGTACTTTGACCAAATCTCTGTTTTCTTCTCTCTTTGTTCTGCACAGAGATCGGGAGGCTCGCAGAACCCCACAGGTCCTGAGTACAGCACGACGGCCCTGATGGAGCACCTGCGCGAGAAGGAGGAGAGGATTTTGGCTTTGGAGGCTGACATGACCAAATGGGAACAGAAGTACTTAGAGGAGAGTGTCATGAGACAGTTCGCCCTGGACGCAGCTGCATCCGTTGCCACACAAAGGTACACACACACAGATGTGTGGAATAGCTTGTTCTCACGTATGTTCACGTCGTGGTTCACTTTCATTAAGGTCTGCCTGAGCAGCTGAACATGCAGAGACAACAATGACATTATTGTTACTACTTGGCTTGCCAAGGTGGAAATCAAATGTTTTTCTTACAATTACAACAGTTTAGGCAAAAAGTCTCAAGATGAAAAGTACGGATGATTAATCAGCATTATATAATAGTACTGTTAATGTTGGCATCTTAAAGATAATCAGCAGTGGCAAAGTTAGGAATTTTGCCTGGGAAAAATTATGACAAAAAACTTGATGCTTTGTTCGTGGTGTTGGGAGGCAAACGATAATTTAGCTGGCAACGGTCCATATTTAAAAAAAAAAAAAAAAAATCATATATGACTTATCTGGGCATGCTTAC
This sequence comes from Pangasianodon hypophthalmus, assembly GCF_027358585.1. NCBI lineage: Eukaryota > Metazoa > Chordata > Actinopteri > Siluriformes > Pangasiidae > Pangasianodon > Pangasianodon hypophthalmus. Next base: position 2,756,357 of record NC_069724.1, on the reverse strand, counting down.
ATTCGGTCTTTGCGTGGGATTTCTGGATGGTTAAAATGACAAATTGTACTTTAGGGAGATTAGCAGTTTTTAGAAATGTTACTCTAGAATTATTGCTACAGCACCTGTGCTTCCTGGTCAAAATGAACCCTTAAGTGATGTATGAGACCTGATAAACATGAAAAAGGTTCCCTCTTGGGTTTGAGTTTCTAATAGTCTGTTTAAATATGACTTCCTCCTGCAGAGACACTTCATCAGCTATGATCAGCCACTCACCCAGCAGTAGCTACGACACCTCGGTGGAGGCGCGCATTCAGAAAGAAGAGGAGGAGATTCTCATGGCCAACCGCCGCTGCCTGGACATGGAGAGCCGCATCAAGAACCTCCACGCACAGATCATCGAGAAGGACGCCATGATTAAGGTGCTGCACCAACGTTCGCGCAAGGAGCCAGGCAGCAAAGCCGACGGCCCGTCCACCATGCGCCCCTCCAAGTCCCTCATGTCCATAGCCACGGGCTCGAGCGGATTGGGCAGCTCAGGCCTGCTCTCTCACTCACTAGGGCTCAGCGGCAGCAGCCCGATTACAGAGGAACGCAAGGAGGACCGAAGCTGGAAGGGCAGTCTGGGTAAGAAAAGGACACTGCTCTACTTAACAAGCTACAAGTTTGAGTAATGGATGGAAATAGGGACAGGTCAGGGTTGCGCTTAGACTCACAAGTCACTTTAATAGGAACAAGGGTACCCCTGCACATTCAAGCTCATTTAATAGTTTAATTTAAAAATGTGATCTAAGTGACCATGGCATTGTTGTTGGTACCTGATAGGCTGGTATGAGTATTTCAGAAACTGCTGATCTCCTTGGATTTTCACACTAAACAATCTATACAGAATGGTGCGGAAAAAAAAAACATCCAGTTGAGCTGACAGAAAGGCTGCGGTAACTGAGATAACCACTCTTTACAAACGTGGTGAGCTGAAAAGCATCAGAACACACAACAACTCGAATCTAGAGGCAGATGGGAGTCTGAAACTACAGGGGGCACAGGCTCACTGAAACTAGACAGCTGAAGATTAGAAAAAGACCAGGCGATGTTTTTCCAATGTTCAACTCTCCAGTTCAGCTGTGTGGTATTTGTGCAGGTTGTGAAATAAATCGGCACAAATCATCTTGACGGCTTATTCAGCAAACACGCAGCAGATTGTTTTGTTGATTTGGTGTGACTGCTGACATGTCTTAACATGAAAGATTTCATTTCTCTGGAACCTCTGATTGTTTCACAGAACATGCATGTTTGTATGTTTTCCATTGTTGAACAGAAAGATTGTGAAGGCTTGTGGCACATGTCCTCAAACCCAAAGGAAGCCTTATTTTCCTGCATGCAGCAAAATATTGTTTGAAATGTATCTTGTTCTGTTAAAAACTTTGTCATTTTAGTCTAAAAGTAATCATTGTAACACCAGTAAAGGCTGACTAAAATATCAAACACATTTTTGTTTACAGGTGTGTTACTGGGGCCAGAGTTCAGAGGTGACTCTTTGAGGACCGAATCCATTTCGTCTTCTCCGTCTCCAGTGCTGCCGTCCACCCCGATGCCAGCTGCTGCCCACTCGAAGACGGGCAGCCGGGACAGCTGTACACAGACAGACAAGAGTCAGGAGTCAAGCAAACCCAGCACCCCGGCGCTGCAGAGCGTAGCAGCCAACAACCGCATCAGCAGCCCCAGTCCTGTCTATATCCCCGACCGTATTGCAGGTAACACACACACACACACACACACACACACACACAATTTTACACGTGAACTACTCAGCAGCTGTGTCAGCTAGTGCTGTAAGTGTGTTCTGTGTCTGTGTCTGGGTATAATTTGTGCTTTCATTGGACAATGTATGTTTAATCTATTTACTTTTAGTTTTACATGCTAAAGTAAATAATCCATATTTTTCACATTTATTATACCCATGACTGTATTTCACATGCGCCTTCTCAATCATTGCTGATGACATGTTATGGATGTGTGTGAAAAATATCAGCAGAAATGATCAAATCTTAAGGATTTTCTGCTCTGTGTCATCACCAGACATGACTGTAACTCAATATACAGTCTGGGCTAGAAGGAAATCAGCCTCAGCCTCGCTTTTTGCTTCTTCATACCATACTGTGTGTTTGCCTTATGACCGTTGTTAGTGCTGTTGTGCTTCATTCCACAAAAATCCAAAATAAGACATTTGTTAACATTGATTAATCTAATCTGGCTGCCAAAAATGAAACTGATGTCCTTTGTGCTAGCACATTTACACTAGTCGGCCCTGGCGACTTCCCGTGGCAGTGACGTTTTTATATTTTGTTTCGCTTTTATATTTTTACATTACGACCAGGTAAATTGGTTCTAATCGAGTTTTTTGTTTTCTTCAGACGTTCCAGTGTTCCACAGCAGTACTCTGGAGAGGAGAGCGCCAGTACAGTCTCATCCTCAACAGCCGCAGCCACAATCACAGCCACAGCCACAAAAACAGGAGGATGTAGATAACGAGATGGTGGAAATACTCATCTGAACCATGTAACACACACACACACACACACACACACACACACACAACAGGTGAAGGATTCCTTTTTCTATGTCATGCGCTTGTGTTAGTACTTTGGGGACACTCATGGTGTATTGAAATGCACTACGTTTTTATGCCTTGTATAGAACAATACACCATGTCAGTTATGATTAACGTTTTGTACAGTATTCTGTGGTGGCATTTTGACTCTTGAGTTTAGGACCAAATGTATTGGCAACCTTTTTTTGCATTTATTGCACTACTTTTTTTTTTTTTTCTTTAAGCTTTCAATATTATTTGAACTAGATAGTGCACATATACCAATGTTATCAATTTTTGGCACTTGAGTTATACAATGGTATTGTACCTAGTGAAACAGTCGTTGCATGTAAATACTGTATCTAAATACTGTAAGACCACATGTAAGATAGGAGGAGTGAATGTGTACGGCCCTGTGAACTTTAAAGGCACTGCCAGAGTGTTGAAGAGTACTGACCTCACAGAATTGCGTGGTCTGTGGTTTTGCTGTGTATGCAAAAGAAAAAAAAAAAAAACCCAACTGGTTTTGGGTTTGTGTAAGCGTGTAATGTGAGTGAATCTGTTTTTTTTTTTTTTTTTTTTTTTGGGGGGGCGTTTTTTCGACCAGCAAGTGTCCTTCTTTCCACATGTGCTTCGGCCGCGTCACTGTGCATAAAGTGGTGAACACAAGCAGTCATTTCATACGTCACGGTCTGCCAAGTCTCTCTCCATTTCAGACTTTTTTTTTTAACATGATGGTTACTATAATTACATTGTCTGTTATATATATATATATATATAGTATGACGTGTTGCGTATGAGAAATTCCAGGGAATTCACAATATACATTTCGCTTTTGACCAAAGGATACAGAGAGAATGCACACCTTGTATACGTGTCATAAAAAAATGGGTTAACGAATTATGTTTCACTGGGCAAAAACAGCTGGATTGAAAAATGGTTGGTCTGCTAAATTAAGCCAATTAATGTCATATATTCTCTCTATATTCACTTTTTTTGCTCAGTGGGTTCTCGACATTGTCTTAAAATCTGAATATCATCTAAAGAGTTCATATCATTTCTTTTGTTTTTTCCAGGAATGTTTGAAATTTGGTCAAAAACATATGTTTATCTCTAGGCACTGAAAATATACCGTCAGTGTATTATTGTATTTTTGTAATTGTTGTATTAAATTAAATGTTACAGTGACTCCATTGAAAGAGAAATACCTCTGACTGTCTATAGTTATGAGTATATTTTTTTGGACAAATCTGGGCTGTGCCTTAAATTTCCATGAGCATCATGCTGCATTCATGACCAAGTGGGAAATGGGAAGTTTCTGACTTTCTAGTAGGAAAGATCCGTTTGAACGGATCTGCAACTTGTAATTCCTAGTTGGAAAGTCTGAGTGTTTCAAGAGCTCCTCACTTCAGCATGGTGGCGCTCATAGTGAAAAGACAGAACAAGAAATAAGTGGTGTTTATTTTTTTTTAAGCAGTCTTTTGAGTTCCTGTTTATATTTGAAATCGATAAATGTTGGATTAAACTTTGATAATTGAAATGTTAATTCGCTCGGTCATGTATCATAGCATTTTTGGTGCTGTTAACAGTGAATTATCACATCCACTTTAAAAATAAATTAAACACTAACCAAAAATTCTTTAATTAGAGTTTTTTTAGACTGCGACGGAAGACTGTTTTTAGATCAAAAGAGGACACAGCCCCTTAATGCTTGTCTATTTCCAAGTTCACGTGACTGCCCTAATGTGGGAAGTAGGAGGTTCAGAGTTGGAAAATTCCCGAGTTCACAGTTATCATGAATGCAGCATAAGAATGTTCATCTTATTAATGTTAAAAAAAATGCATCTTGATAGAGTGAGGTTACATTCTAGCTGAATGCATGATTACCCAGTTGTAATCATATTACAATACAACAGTGTGTCCTGAACAGAGGTGCCAACATTGCTAACAACAAAATCCTAGCAGGCAGAGAGGGGAAAAAAAACCTCACAACACAAGTCACAAACTCACAAATGACCTGTTTATCGACACACAAATGTCCCTTGTTTTCTACTGGCTCAATGAGACTGATTTCACAGACCAGAGTTCACAGAGATAAAGTCAGTTAAATGCAAAAATAAAATAAATGAGTGTTTCACATCCCAAATCCTTTCCCCTTCAGTGATGGCATTTTGGCCGAATAATTTTTATTCGCATTTGGTCTGACCGCTGCTCAAGCAGGAAACCAGAAATCATCTTTTTCAGATGTCTCCTGTATTGTTGTAGCAAAGGATTAAAAAAAAAGTAAATGTTGGCACCTCTGCGTAAACATCCGTTCAAACTGGAATTCATGAGCCAGTGAGATGACCTCACACTTAATACAAATTATTTGAATTACGTTATGATTACATCCAAAGAAAGCAGTAATTGGTTGAGCCAAAAAAAAAAAAAAAAAAAAGAAAAACTATATGAAATGTGCTCTTACATTCTTGCGCATGACTGAGATGCATTTCTACGTTACTTTTAAAGAGCAAGCAGATATTGTGTGTGTGTGTGTGTGTGTGTGCGTGTGTGCGTGGGGATAAAGGTCTTCAGCATGAAACATCTGAGTAATACCTGTTCTGTATTATTTAAAACTGGTACTTGACATTTCCTGCACAGATTTTTATCCGTACGTTTACTCAGTCAGTTGAGCCGCATGTATAAGTTCTCTCTTGATGAGGATATAAATAAATCATTCCAGCACGATTATACCAACCACTGTCAAAATGTGCCTTGTACACTAAAACATTTCCAGTAATTCTGTACAACACCTCGAGCTATGTTTGGGCACGGACAATGGACCTAAGAGCTGTTGATTTGAGCTTTGGGTGGGATCCGTGGCCGTCGTTTAGAAGTGCACATACAGTGCGCAAACATTTCTGGAAAATCAGAATCAGACCAACGTTCACTTCTTAAACAGTGCCTTATTTTAGGACAAACTCAAGACTTTCATGACATCTTTGTTTAAAACGTACATCCAACATGCCTGTGGTAAATTATGCAACCTTTATATCAGCTGCTAGCACTTTAAATGGCGGCGGTCAAAATGGAAACGTGCACTGATTATTCGTGTGATTGCATCATTTCCTGAAGGTCCCACCTAAAGTTCAGTCATTGTTCTATCCGTCTTGATGGTCTTGCTACTTTTTTTTTTTTTTTTTACTGAAAACAAAACAAGAATGTGTTGTAGTCCAGCTCAGGACAATCTACGAAAAGTTTTGTCTTGAGTTATGTACAGTGTCTCCCACTTTGGGCCAGTGATGGATAGTTTTCTCCCCCCTCCGAGCGAGGAACATTTTCTTTGAATTCCTGAGTATTGGTTTTGTCACAAAGTGTGTACCCTAGCTGCTGCTTGACAACATTTATTACTGTACAATCATTCGTTTGTAACTGAATTGTATTCTCTTTAATCAAATACTTTGTTTTTACAAAATTCATCTCATACAGTTTCATTTGCAGTTTTGACCTTTTATTATTTGGTTTATACTCCAGAACATGTTCCAAATAACATTTTACATTTTTTTTCTTAATGAAATTTAATTTAATTTTTTCAATAAATAACTATACTGAGCAATCACTTGTTTTCTTTTGTGTGAAACATCAGTTGCATGTGAAGCATCTGATACACTTAGCATAGTGTTTTTCCTTCTTTTAAATAACGTTCACATGGTCAATGATATCATTACTATTCATGCATTATAGATATAGATATAAAAGCACAAGTGTATATTCAAAGAGTGAAAAGTGTCTGCTGTTTGCTCAAATTTTACATTTTTACAACAATAAAAAAAAAAATCCTATCAAACCCCAGAGCATATCTTGGTTAGTAGAGGGTGTTGCAGTTTGAAATGGTCATGCTATGATATTTTGTAGACTAGATTATCACGGTTTCACGGTATTAATCAATCATTTAAACACACGCAAGCCGGTGGTGAAAATTAAAGCACAGATTTATAATGAAATTCTTTGTGTGAATGTCTCTTTGCAAATCCTTTCCTATACACAAAAAAAAAGCAAATGGGAGAAAGGAAAGATAAAATCCTATAATTGTTGTTCTGTCTTTGAAAGAGATTTTCTACACTGTCAGAATTTATCATGTTGTAAGCTGAAAGAGAGGGTGGCGTCAAGGAAAGATGGTATAATTGGTATGATGTAATTTAGGGCAAGTCCATATGGAGGAAATGGGTTGTTTTTGGGGCGTCATAGTCGGGCACAACACGGATAAGAACCAACCAGTGGGGTTAAAAAAAAAAAAATTAACGATGATGGATGGAAATGTGTTTTAATTTTGAAAAAGTCATCAATGAGGTAAAAGTCGGAACGTATGCCGTGACTAACCGTGACACCGCAACACCCCTAATGATTAGGTCTAAATTATGACAGAATATCTAATGTGATCAGCTGCACTATGCATTCCCAGTTACAACCTCCAAAAGTAAACTATAAACTAAATAAACTAAAGCACTCACTATATTCACTGAGATAGCAACTCAACGGGAGACACTGGTCCAGAGCTTCCCACTGGATATGAGAGAAAACTTCTTATCTGCACGCATTTCCCCTCCCACTCTCATCACAGTGGTGTGGTGGTGTGGGAATTCTTGTGACCTTCCTCAAATTCCTCAAACTCAAACGCTAAGCTCGCTCTTATACTACACCCCTGATTCGAACCTACCTCACGTCACAGTGAGCTCCTACGCTGAGTGCTGTATTAAGTGCACATTTAAGTAGCAGGTGATAGCGCTGCTGGGGAGGACATGGGCAAATTGAACTGATCTCCCAGAGGGCTTTGCAGGTTTATTTGCGCATCCAGAGCCAGCCGTTGATCAGACAGGCAGAAAGCAGCAGGGAGAAGAACACCAGTTCGCTCTGCTTGCGTTCAGCGTTCTGTTTCTCCAGATTTGCTATCCGCCTGTTCATCTTCATCATCTGCAAGAACAAAGTGAGAGAAAAGACTTACAGATGTTTTGGGACAGATCTAATCCCACTGTAATAGTTTTTTAGGACATGTGACCAGGGTGAGTTAATTCTCTGGCTACTGCCTTTTTAAATCGTGATCGTGTGGAATCTGGCGCCCTCTTCTAGTCATTTTGCAAATTACATGGCAAAAATTTAGACCGTCTCCTAACTTTACATACATGATGAGATTTGAGCAAGTCACACGAAATGTTAGCGTGCAAAGGCAAACTGGAGTAATCGTCTTAACACTAGACAGGTTTCAATCCAATGGTCTGAAACATTAGTCAATCTAAAATAGAAATGAAATTAAATAGGAAACACTTTATAAATATCAACAACACATCTTTCTGTTTAACTTGCAGATAAATTGTTGATGTTTTTATTCCCCTATTTCCTTCCCAATTTGCTCACTTGACAATTCCCACCCACTAGCCAGCTCTCCTCTATCACACAACAGTTAGCATCTGGGAGAGGGTGAAAGCTAACACGTGCTTCCTGTGAGAAACATGAACTGTGTCTTTTCAAACTTGTTGCTCATGCTGCATCACAGAGCAGCGTAACACACTCGGAGGAGAGCACTACCTTCCCTCTTTAGCATCCGTGAGCTCACAGATGCCCACGATTGGCTAGTGTCACTGTGATTGACAGAGTAAAGGGTACGCCCCTCCTAGTCCGAGAGCACGGCCGGTTTTGCTCCTTTGTGTCCGGGCCACAGATGGTTGTGCCTTCGCCAATATTCAGACTCATGATCTTTCACAGTAAAAAATGTTTTTGAACAGAAAAAACTGCAATTATGTATAAATTTAAGGTCATGTGAAAGGATTTTTATCATCTGCCTCTCCTAAAACAAACCAAAACAAACCAGCAGGACAGCAGCAGTAGAGTACAGCTGATCTGGTGAGAGGCTAAGGCCATTTCTGTACTTGTATTATTAGAATTTGAACTTTTAAAATGAAATCTCACATGACAGTGACATTTCTATTAGTCTTATGAACTGCTAATACAACCCACCGTAAACCCTGGAATATATCAACTAAGAATGAAAAGCACCTCAATTTCCACATACTGTACAAGTAAGTCTGAGATAAAAACCACATTACAGATATTTTTTTTAAACTAACCTGTCGGCGAAGCACTATTAATTCAACTGTAGTTCCGCTCTCCTCCTCAGGACTGCGCCAGAACTCCTGTGTGCTGCTACTGGATGAGCAAAGGACAGCAGACTTTAGCTGAGATCTAATCTTCAGTACATGCTTACTACGGTGTTATTTATAAAAAAAAAAAAATTTAAAAAAAAACGTGACAAGCGTAGGAAATGGTAGGAAAAACTCAAGTCACTTAAACTGTCTGGCACTTAAATTTATTTTGATCTTTAAAAAAACAAAAAACAGAACAAAAGTCTGGGTCACCTTTTCAAGGCCTGATCAGCGTGATCCTCAACTGGTTGAGGTGGAGGGTTTTCTGGGAAACCAAACCTTCAGACAGAAGGAAGAGACCCACAGGTCCACAGGAATGGGCTGGTATTCAACTCACAATGAACTCAGGCTATTTTTAAAAAGGTCACAAGCTTCAGCAAGCAAGGCAGAGAGTTAGCTCTCTCAATAAATGAGTGTTTGGCGACTTGTTATTGGGATAAGTAGTGAAGACTGAAGCAAGCGGAAACTTAACGGGATTATCAAAGAATCCAAAATCAGAAGAATTGTGTCAGAAGTAGCACTTGTTAGTAGAGAGCCGTGACACAACCGGCATGAAATCACAATGGCAAGTCGACTTTTCAACACATTACGTTTGCTCAAGCTTGACTATTCAACTGGCCAATCAAAGCAGAACCTGTTAGTAAGCGAGGCAGCAGGTGGAGGCATTTCACCTGGAGGAGTATTTTTGAGTGACAGTCTGGAGGATTCTGTACGAGGCCTGCTTGCCCAGCTTCCTGGCGGCCTGCAGAACGCTCTGGGGTGTCAGGAGGACGGGGCCGATAGCACCGAGTCCCTGGGGAACAGGCAGGGGCGAGTCTGTGGGTGCAGCGGGCATGGTTCCAGCACTGTGGCTGCTGAGGACAGGCCAACATGGAGGTGCCAAGGACACGACACACAAAAGTGTTACTTACATTAGCTACTTAAAGGCATCTATAAATGCAGGGATACAGGAAATGGAGGTAATAAGTGAGCTACAGAAACCCCTACTTTCGGGATTGTAAAACCTCGTATCTTTATCTTTCATGGTTGGGAGCAGATCAGTGAATTTAAACAATGAATTTCTTCCAGGGAAACTCAGTGAGTTTATAAATCTGATTAAAATGTGGAAGCTGAACTGGCTGAATTGAAATTGAGCTGAATGAATGACCAAGGAACCAATTTCTCAAGGATAGACATTTTCAGTGGCTTCAGATTTGAACATTTTCCACCAAATTCGACTTTATCTAACATTATCTAATCAATCTAATCTGAACTGAAGATTAAAAGTATACTTTTTGTAAATATGCTAATGCTTTGCTCATCACATTTGTCTTTATATTGACATGTACACATCAATATTTACCAAAGCAAGTCAAATTTTATGACCCGACAAAAGATCATTTCTGATTTATTAAATCACCCTGTCATACTCAAGTCATCATACTGCTATCTACACAAGTTTTTAAAAATCACCATACACTTTTTACTTGTATGCGTACAGGGTTTTCTTTTGTCTTTAGGATGAACAGATTCCTGCATAGCTTATTCTCTTAACATATTCCAGGTGTGTGAAGCTTTAGGTGTTGCTCCAAAATATAATGTAGTGTGTACACTTTTTGAACTTATTTCTTTAAACTTAAAACATTTTGCATTTGTCTGTAGATGCTTTATCACTCACTTGTTTAAACCTACATTGTCTTCTCTCTATGTATTTATAACAATTACAGTATCAATATTCTCTCTCCACTAGTCATGATTTTCTGTTCCATAGAATTATTTAAATTATTTAATAGAAATAATATTTGACTATAGAAAAAAAATACAACAGTATATTGCAGTATACTGTTGTGTGTTTGCTCTTAAAATTTTAATCACACAGAATTTAAAACACCTTCCTGCATTACTGATTAAATCTTCTTCCCTAATCTGGTGACGTTGAGATGCTTGGAACTGATTCTTTACAAATTCCAAGTACTTTTTTTTTTTTTTTAAATAAAGACAAGCTTGGACGGCTTATACTTGTTCAAGTTCCATATTTCTGCCAAAAATTGCCAAAATATTTCTGAAGGTTCTTGACTCCAGTCCTGCAAACCCAGTGTCCTACAGAAATTTCCCTATTGCCAACACACTCACACGTGAAGAGTTTATTATTTTTATTATTTTTTATTCGCTGATCAGATTAGTCAGCTTTAATCTCAGTGGCTTCCCAGGACCAGAGTGAAGTACCGCCTGATATAACGCATAAAACGCTGACTCTCACCCTCTGCTGGTAACTTTGTAAATTACAGAAAATGAGTAATTTCTTGGCCCTATTTTACACCTTGTATCATCATGTGTTTTTTTTTTTTTTTTTTTTTTTGGTAACCCGATAACGATAGCATTTGATCTGACTGGCAGTGTAATCGGATCTCAGGAAAGAGTAAATCTTTACAGTGTGCTCGCATCAGCATCAGCATCAGTCTGCCATTAAGGGGAAACCACCAGCCCACAGGATACATGATATTCATCAACATCGTCTATAAAACTACAGCAAATATCTTGCTGAATAATGGCCAAGTCATCGCTGGAGCAAGCAGCATTTGAATGCATCAGGTTTCTGGACTGTTTGTATAGCAACTGACCAATTAGGATCTCATTTAGGTTGCGCAAAGATGAGCCTACAATAATGCATTATGTTTTATTAACAATGATACATTCAGAACTCACTATTGTGTTTTATATGAAAAAGCTGCCTGGCCCTCATTAATAACAAGAAGAGATATTTATTTATAAGGCAATATTAGCTAGTTTACCCTTTTATCTATCATCTCTAATCAGTGTAAATACAGTAATACATTATAAACTCAGGATTACATACTGTTATTTACTCCGCATATAAACCCAGAATTTGGTAAGTCATTTTTTTGAGCATTTTTTGCTCCTTTCAAATAGAATAGTCCTGAAATTCAATATTCATCTAATTTAATTATTTTAAATCTAAAAAACGTCTAACTTTTATCTTAGTAATGATGTTTATACATGTTTTATTTGATCTTTTAACTCTAAACCTTCCAAGATTTCATTTCTTAAAGATGTTTTATACCCGTCATGTTATATGTGATGTTATATCTGTTTTATTAAAACAGCTCTCTCTGTAAAATAAAATCTCAATAAGATAACCTGTATAAATAAATAAAGGAACTACTGGCTGTACGATAAACTACTCTCTGCTGTTCCTAGTCTTGTCATGTTGACAGCTATCTGACTTCAGCTTGTTAGTTTGCACACTGCACTGGAGAAATGAGATCCAGTTATAAAGCACAGATGCACAAAGCAGGAACGCACATAAACAGGGGCAGATTAGATCGTTCATTACCCAGATAAAGAAAGCATGTTAATGCAAGGTGTAAATAGTGCTGTGTTTGACTTAAGTGGGAAGTCAGAGCTCAGAATTATGGCATTTTTGACCTCCATGTGTTCATTTTAGAAAGTGGGGGGAAAAAAACAAAACAAAAAAAAAAAAAACAAACACGTACGCCACCATGTTCATCTTTTTTTTTTTTTTTTTTTTTTAAAGCAAAACCCTAGCAAGATAACTGTGATGAGCGATGTACTTTCACCTCCTCAAAACAGCAAACTGTATATCGTTGTTTCAAACATCAACATTATACACTATAACTCATATAAAATTAAAACAAGTGCTACTTTGTTTACCGTTGATGGTGTGAGCAGCCATTTTGACTTGGTATCACTTGCTGAACTCAGGGTTAAAGAGACCTTTCGAGTAGGAATCCCTAGTTTTGGCAGGAGGGAGTTGTTTTTTTTTTTTTTAAACCGAGTTTTACAGTATTACAGTAAATCTACTCTAACACTAATTCAATAGTATCTTATCGCAACAACAAATAAGTGCATTCGTTGTTAGAATGACACAATGTGCTTTTCACTTACGCTGACGTAGAGTGTTTGGAGTGTGTTGGCGTCCCAGATGGGGTCCTACCAAAAGCCTGGTCACTATACGATCTCCGCAGCGGACTCTGTGGACCACATGGCAAACTGTTAAAGCCTCTCAACAGCCTCTTTTACAGCGGCTGTATTACGTAGCCTACACTCTACAGCAGCTGATTACAAACAGGAAGACAAGAAGACCATCTAAAAGGTAAGACAGTAGGAATAGAATAGATAAAGAACAAACGAATGATAGCAAGCAAATACAAACAGCATTACACACAAGGCTTATCAGTCATGAAACACTTGCTGGTTGTCTCTACACATTCCTTACTGCTAAATCACAAAGGAATCGTTATCTTAAACCAAGTGAATTGTTTCTGTGCACAAAGGAAGATGGAGTGACATTTAGCGAGGCAGATTACATGAACGTGCTCTCGTGCGTAGGCGTCCCTATCCCCAGGTCCGTGCTGCAGGTTCCAAAGAGAAGACGCATGACCTCTAGCATTGTCTCGGGAAAACAGGGGCCGTGGACTCAGGTCAGGAGCATCTGTCAGATTTAACAATACACAGTACATATCAGGATTTATGCAGAAACTAATATGAGTGATTTGCATCCAAAATGGCGCACTTCTCCAGAACAGAACTGAGAGTGTCCAAAAGCTTCAAGCAGATGTACAGCAACCAGGTACATTTCATTTAAATGTTTATCGACAAGGACGTGTAGCACTTGCCATTATATCATCCATTTTAAGAATAATCACAAGATTACTCGTCTCCAAAATTTCCATTCTCAGGCATTCATTATCACGCAATGTCCCTTCTAGTAAGCTGGAAAATACCTCAAACCATATGCATACACAAGTACAAAGGTAAGACGTCCAGTCTTTTTACAGGTAATGAGCTGTCGACTCGGAGCATGTGCTGCTGTTTCCTCACCTGTTAACGCCAGCCTGTCAGGGACATGCATGCTGAAAGCAGGAGGCAGATCTTCAGCCCTGACTTTCAGATCCTCCACCGCAGCCTGAGAGACTCTGAGCCGCTCTGGAACCCGCATCCTTTCGCTGATCACAGCTGTGAAGAGCGGATCTCTAAGCGGAGAGCCGTCGACGAAATACACCGGAGCCGTCATCGCCGGCCCACAACCTGAGGAATCGGCATTGTTAACACAGCAGCATGCTGACAGTTTATATGAAACGTGCGCTGAAATAACTCCAGTTTTGAGTAGAAAACATTTATCATGTAAGATTACAGCACAACACAGGTATATACTCTAACCAACAAATATTAGGGTAGAGCTTTCGGGAGCTTTTAGGGTAGAACTTTTAACCTATTGACACCACAGCACTGTTCAGTTCTCAATTCTGACTGATTAATTTACTACTACAGCAACTCTGGCAGTAGCTCCGACTGCAAAGTTTATATCATTGCGTTCATTTTAATACGCTCTCATTTCTATAATAACAATTTGTACAGGGACTTGTATGGCTAATGCTCCACACAAACAGATTAAAAAAAAAAAAATGTTGGGTGTTGATATGGTGAACCTTTGTTGGAAGGAGTCTCCAGTGTCAGCTCTCTGTAACAGCCAGAAGTAAAACTGCAACTTTGTAAAGTAAGTAAGCAAAGATATAAATTTTCCGACATGGGAAATTCTTCAAGACGGAGGGCTTTGTGCTTTCCGGTTTCTCGGCAATGCAACAAGCTGCATTTTTTTTTTTTTTGGCATTATTAGCTTCAAAAAGAGAATAAACACCACTAAATGTAACTATAAACAGATAAAAAAAAGTGTGTAGTCATTCTGTAATGAATGAAAAATGTAATCGTTTGTAATTGTAGTTGTTGTGGAGAAATAAAACACATCAACACTGGGGTCGTTGATTATTTTCCTGTAGCGACATGCCCCATCATGTTTTACTCCTTACTTAACCCAACAGGACACAACTGTTAAAGACTTAAAGTCAAACTTTTACACAAGTTAATACATGTGGGTTTTTTTTTTTTTTTTTAGAAAGACAAGCTATAAATTAAATTGTAAGCTGTTTCAATGTCAAATGAACAGTTTTACATGTCATTGGTCACATGACCAGAGTCATGACGCTCCTGAGAAAGACACAGCTCTATAAATGGAGTGATATAAAAGCTGAAGAACAATATCAAGCAAAATATGTTGTAATAAGTGTTTAGATATTTAACATGTAATACAAGATATTTAGTAAATATGATCTTTTATAGATATTTTAACAAGATACTTTAATCATTTTATTAAGGACTGGGTGATAAGCACTATAATATTGATATTGCTATATAATACAATACAGTTTTCTGGAATATCGTAGATATTGTGATTTTTTTTTGCATTTTATTTTGAAAAAAATACCATTTACAAACTCCAGAAGCAGATTCGATAAAGTTTTCTACTGTCTGAATCTTTAAAATTGTAAAAAGTTCTTAAATCTCCCTCGTGTTCAGTGTTAATTTATTTTTGTTCACATTAAATAAAAGCATCAAACTAATTAGTAAAGGTTTATTATTTATCTAAATGCAACACTACTGGCACCTATATAACGAGATAGATTTCATGTGTCATAGAAATGTCTTGAAATATCATATGATATTTTTGTCATATCGCCAAACTCTAACTATACTTCCACGTATATTATAATTACAGGAGATTTAAAAATGTAAATAGTCTCACAACTATCACAGCTGTGATTCTCTGGGTGCGTAGCAAAAGCTGTTTGGTCCCTAAAATGTCCAGAATACTAATGAAAAGATTTTATATCTTAACACTAATAAAATTAATCTGTATTGAGGAGGTCTGTTGTCAAAGAAGTCTTAAATTTGAGAACCTTAGGGATAGCACATGGCTCACTGTAAATACACTAAACTATTCATATTGCACTTTATATATATATATATATATATATATATATATATATATATATATATATATATATATATATATATATATATACATACATACACACATACACACACACACACATACACACATACACACACACACACACACAGTACTGTGCAAAAGTCTTAGGTACATGTAAAGAAATGCTGTAGAGCAAAGGTGCCTTCAAAATAATGTAATTAAATGTTTCTACATTAAAAAAAATACTATAAAGAGCAGTAAACAGTAATAAACGAAACAAAGTCAGTATTTGGTGTGAAATCCTTCACTTTAAAAAAAAAAAAATCAGTATTCTCAGGTGCAGTGTGTGCAGTTTTATAAGGAAATGAGCTGGAAGTGTTACTGAGCATCTTGCAGAAGCAGCCACAGTTCTTCTGGAGACTTTGACTGTCGACTCGCTTCTTATTTCTGCAGCGAAACCCAGCAGCCTTCATTCTGTTTTTATCTGAAAAGTGTCTCTTATGGAATCTGCTGCTTTCTTTACTGACATACAAACATTTTTCTGTAACATTTCATTTTGTGCTGGAAAACTAATGTTTGGAATCTAAAATGTTTTTGTACTGAATCAATAATATAGAAGTCAGAAATTAAAAATCTATAACAAAGTTTGTACTAAAAGAAAATAGGGTGCCTAAGACTTTTGCACAGTACTGTGTGTGTGTGTGTGTGTGTGTGTGTGTGTGTGTGTATATATATATACATATGTATATATATATATATATATGTATATATACACATATACACACACACACACACACACACACACACACACACATCTGTTTTAAACACACTACAAGTACAATTAGTACAATTTAAACAACTGGTTTGTAACTAATGCAGCTTCTGATTGTGACCAAATATGAAACTAAAATCATTTTCACCAACTTCTCCACTACACATTTTGAAAAAGCAAAGTGTGTATCACAGAGCTGTTGAAATAGTACAACTCAATACACTCTCATAACTGTTAAATTAAATGAATTAGGACTAAATAATAAATCTGCCTGACATCAAGCACAATGAGGAGCTCAGAGACAGTCAGTATTACACTCTCATGTGCCTGGTTATGAAACCTGTTGCTTGTCTGAACAAAAATATCCTACAACTGCAAGGTTTAGACGGATTATATAAATAATCTGGAACAAGATAAGAGAAAAATGTGTCTGTTTTTTATCTATAAAATTAACCCCAGTAATATCACTAATGATAGCTAGTTCACAATGCAATCATAAACTAGCTAACAGCTTATGAGTTATGTTAGCCAGAGAGAATTAGCAAAGTGAGAAGTCAGGTTTTTGATTAAGAAATAAAAACTTTATGAGCCACTAAACCTTAAAACACACCAGTTAATACATAAAATAAAAAAAGATATTTAGCTAACTTAGCTAGCTAGCCTTCTGTGCTCATATGAAGGACAGAATGACACTAACAACACTAACAACACTAACTCAAGTCAAAGTGCTAATGCTGTTAGCTTGGCATAACACACTCCCTCAAACCAACACTATTTACTGTAAACACCAGCTAATTTCCTCAAATTATTTCCACAAACCTCAGGTTTCACCGCGACTGATGGCACATAAACGACTTCACATGATAAACAAGCCTAGCACAAGCAAACGACTCACATTTCAATTGAACTCGGTGAGTTTCGATTCGTTTGTCTGGATAACTAAACAGGGCGGTGTTTTGGATAAAAAAAATCAAATAAAGTCTACAGTTTGGATTCAAAACGTCCAATACAAAAGTGTAGAGCTTCAAAGGAAACAGGTTTCAGCCTTTGAAGATTGTGTTTGCTCTTTATCTGTGTGTAAAATACACTTTCGCTTCATCAGTGCTTGTGAGTCGATTCATTTGATTCACTTAGCAGAGTCGTTTAGACAGAATGAATCATTCACAAACCAGCCAGAGATTTTTAAACAGACTCTGATTATACAAAAAAATAAATAAAATAAAATAAATTATGTATATCTATATAAAATAACAATCTGTGAACACTTTTCTTTAAGTGGACCAATAAGTAACCACACATTTATAATTCACTTGTTTAATAATTCACAAAAGATATAGTCAGTGCTTCAACAGAAATTAAATTTTGGCACTTAGAAACACATCGTTATGCCAGAGTACAATAGAATGGGGGTAAATTCCATGTTTAATAATAATAATAATAATAATAATAATAATAATAATAATAATAATGAAATACAGATGTATTTACACCACCATCCAAGGTGAAAATATCAGCATTAACCCCAACTATCTGTGCACATGGAGTCCATTGATTATCTTTAAAATTAATTATGGTTCAGGATGAAAAAAAAAAAAAAAACCTACAACATTTTCACTGAATTCTGATTAAGTTGATCAGCCAAGACTTCTTTAGTTCAGGAACCTCAACACTATGTAGATATACAAGTAATAAAAGCTTATGTGTAACAATACGGTGCAAAACCATCGCAAAATTGTAAAATGTGTTTAGTTCTATAGATAATGAAATATCATTAGCAATAAAACGGATGAAAATACATTATAGCTGAACACAACATGTAGAACTTGTGACAGAATTCATGTATCAGCTATCTTTAACCCATTATAGCATTTCACATATAGACTTGTGAAACGGAAGGCTAGTTGCCAAAATGTTGTTTTGCTTGGTGATAATTCGTCATAAGCTTCTGTTATTTGTTAACTACATTAGCCTCAAAGCTCCACTTCATAACTAAATTTTTAAAAATATATTCACAGTTGATCAACTACATTTCTGGTGAGTGATTCTATATATACATGTGTGTGTGTGTGTGTTTGATTCTTCCATGAAACATGTCTTTAAAATTGATAGAAAAGATGTAAACCATGGCATCAAGGTGCATTTTGTAATACTAAAGCAAAGTTCTAATATTTTGGAGATTTAATTGTCAAACATAAGGGTCAACTCAAAGGGCGTTCATAATCTCCTGCAACAAATATACCTGAAAAAGGCGAATGGAAAAATCCAAAATGCATCCAAAATGCAGTACATAACAGGTGCGTTGCATTTTTTTTTTTTTTTTTTTTTTTTTACATAAGCTTGATAACTGTACAGCATTTAAGACCTGACTGACATACAGATGAGCATATTTCCTCCAGCTTGGATTACATGATTGTGATATCCGTTTTTAGGCCAGTCTGACTGGAAGCTCTATAAAGATGTAAACTTGAGCAAAATACTGTATATATACTTTTGGCAGGGGGAAGACCAACAGATTTCTGCTATTTTTCAAGAAACCAAAATACAAACACAAACCATATGTCATGGGAATCTTCTTCATTTTCTTCTTCTTTGACCAGCTAATGGTATTCCAAGCCCTCTATGTGTACATGTAGCCTGTTTATGAAGAAGCTAGCATTAGGAATAAAGAATAAAAAGAATATATTAACCATATGCACCAACGGCCGGCGGCCACTTTGATAGGAACACTCGACATACACGCAATTATCCAATCAGCCAATCATGTTGTAGGAGCACAATGCAGTTTCAGGTCAAGAGCTTCAGTTAATGTTCTCAGTCAATGCGGAACATGGACAGGTGAAAATTGGAAAAACACCATGTGATGTTTCCTGCTGTTATAGTTTATCCACCTCAAGCTACGGCTTTCGAGGACATGATTTTCTGCTCACCACGGTTGTAAAGAGTGGTTATCTGAGTTACCATACCCTCGAACCAGTGTGGCCAATCTGCAGAACTGCTGCTCGCTGGATGTTTTTTGCTTTTTCGCACCATTCTTTGTAAACTCTAGAGACTGTTGTGTGTGTGAAAATCCCAGGAGATCAGCAGTTCACTGAAACTCTTGACCTGTATCTACATGATTTTATTTTTACACTGCTGCCACATGATTGGCTGATAACTGGATGCATAACTGCATGACTAAATAGGTGTACAGGTGTTTCTATTAAAGTGGCCGGTGAGTTTATATTTTAAAAATAGTAGCTCTAAGTAGAATGGGGAAGGTGAAAATATGCCAGGAGATATGTTTTACATGTTTTATACACTTTCACACATACACGGATGTATAATTTGATCATATTACATAAACAGGTATTACAATTTCAACAGCGCTCATGTTGATTAAAAAAAAAACAAAAAAAAAACGTTTAAATAGGTGTAACCAGCACATAAATGTACAATATATATCCAGAGACTTAGTAAACAGATAGACATAATTTTAAGTCTTAAAAAATAAGACATTAGTTTGAATGAAATAAAAGAAGCATCATGCAGTTAAGCTGAGCAGAAGAACGAAGGATTCACGACACGCCACATGTAAACAAATCACGTGGCTCTGGTGGCACGCTGTAGGTAGCTAACTGGGAATAAAGATACACACACAGGGACATTCAATCCCACGCTTTCTTCCATTCCCTAACAAACACAAGTGGTCTCATTAGAAACTGCTGTAACTGTGTGCTACTTTATTCACAACCCATAACAAAACACTTTAGCCTTAATGTTTTTTTTTAAATGATCCACATGTATGGAGGTTAGAAGCTGACAAAAGTATCTGAATATGAATTTCATGTATTTGAATTATATACACATCATGTTAAATGAAATTCTTGTCTTTTCCATGGTGTATTTAATAAATGTTAATGTTAGTAAATGTTAAAGTTTCAAAACATTTAAATCATTTAAAATTACAGGATATGGTTTTGAGATTTTTTAAAAAAAAATCAGAACCCTATATACAAATCTCCAAAATATTGATTTTATGTAAGTTAGGACCAAGACGATAAAGCTCGGGTTCCCAGTGAAAAGTAGACGCTGTAAGAGTGATCAGATTCAATGTTTAGCCGATCACAGTTGTCTGCCACTCTTACATCCATGAAGCGAAGTGAAGTGAAGCGACGTGGTGTAGAGATACTGGAGTGGAGTCAAAATGGATGATATGAACCATAATGAGGAACCACATCTAAAGTTTTTATGCTGTACAGAAATAAACAAATTGCTATTAAAGCTAATGTTAGCATAGCCTAACTGGCAATAACGTTACCTACATAGTTACGCTGGTCAAGTGTTTAATGTCACTTTAGGAAACTAGCTATTTGAGTAGAACATATATACGTAATTCATATTCAAATACTTTTTTCAGCTTCCAAGCTCCGTATCTCTGCCCATTCACTCGTCAAGCTTTAAACAGTTATATCACAAACTGATCTCAGATCAGATGGTCCAACCTTCACTACACTCAATGCAGTCACTAGGGCTTGGTGGAAAATTTCATTCAGTCAGTTCAGAAGCTCATGTGACACGACTGGAGGCTTAATCAAATTCAGAAAGGCTTTTATAAAGCTGATCACCTCTACTGTGCTCAAAAATGAGAAAGGAGACGGCATGGTCATTGAAGCTCCGCCCCAAACTTCACAGTCTGAATTTTATATTTCCTTACACATACAGTATAGGTCTTGTGCATTTAACCCATTATAGCCACTTTCCTATAATCATCCGAGTGTCCTGTTCAGCTTTGTAATCTGAATTTGTTGGTCTAGATTTGCTTCCAAGTTCAAATCCCAGGATGGCCATTGTGGGGATCCAAAACAGAAGGTAAACAGAAAGCCTGAGCTCAACTGATCAGCGTGTGTTGCGTTCATCGTTGCGTTTTTCATTTCGAATTGAAAAAAAAAAAAGCAAACAAGATGTTCAAAATGAGAGGTTTTTGGATTTTAAAATAATAAATATCATCTTGGGGCTAAAAATAGTGATCTTGAACGACCACCAAGATGTGTAGCAGCAATTACTGGAGGCTGAAACAAAAAAATCAGCAGGACTTTTTTAATTAAAAAAAATTTAATGATGCAAACAGTGTAAGTACACATAGTACACATCGTAGCCAAAGAAAAGACCATACAGAATATCCAACTTGTACTTCCAGGTCGACTCTGGGCATTTCTTAAAAGTCGACCCGGACTTTTTGGCACAAGTTTTCATGAATATTTGACTTTTGGACTAAATATTTGACTTGTGGGTGAAACAACTAAAAACCATTGAAAACAAGTCAATATTTTATTTGTTAAAAATAATTTTATGGGCCCAAATGGCGCAACAGAACAGTTCCGGTGAGTTTGAATCCTGACAGTGCCATAGCCATCCGTGGCCGGGAGTCCAAGAGAGCAAATTTGGCCATACTCTCTCTCCCCTGTCAATCACAGTGACACAAGCCAATCATCTAGCCAGACATCTACGAGCTCATGTATGTGGAAGAGGGTAGATAGCACTTTCCTCTGAGTGTGTTACATGAGCAGCAGTTTGAAAAGGTGTGATTGTCTCGGAGGAGCCACATGTTAGCCTTCACCCTCCCCAGTTGGTAGCTGCTGTATGATGGGGAGAGCTGGCTGGTAAGTGGGAATTGACAGGTAACCAAGTTGGGAAGAAAATGTAGAAAAAGGTGAATTAATTTCCTATTTTAGTGCGTGCCAAAAAAAAAATAAATAAAAAACTGTTTCCTTGCTTTCAAAATAAAAAAACGAAGGAACGCAACATACACAGACCTCAACTCTACTCTCAAAAAAAGCTTGGATAAGTTGCTTTGGATAAAAGCGTTAGCCAGTTGCAGTTTTCTTACTACAGAGAGTGTACACCAAAGGCTTCTTTCTCAAACTCTTTAGACTGGATGTTCTGCCAATGCACCTGAACGACAGCTGGCCATCAAGCTACCCGGCTTGACATACAGTGATTAACATGACACTACATCATCTGATAGTAGCTGTGCTAAACTCTACTTAAAGCTGTTATGAGACTCCTTTTCATGTGATAACACATTGTGCACAATCATTAGGTTTGGTACTGGCAGTGAAAAAGTATTTCATATTCATGTGTATATATATATATATATATATGTATATACACACAATATTTCCTGCAAAGGTGGCAGTTGATTGGCTTAAACCTGAGCTGGAAAAAAAATTACCATTTCAGTCAGGCAGTTTAGCGACTCGTTAAGACTCCGAGCCGAGAGTCGTAAATAGTTTTGTGAGGAATGAAACGACATGAAGACAAGCAGCATTATACAAAATACTACAGTATAGCACTTGGTGAAGTCAAAGCAACGTAATGCTTTTTTTTTTGGTTTTTTTTTTTTTGTTTTTTTTACAAATTTCACACAGTTTGTTTATGCCGTTATATAAAAAAGAGTAACAAAAGCTGTAAACAGTCAGAGAGCAGAGGGAGGAAAAGGGGGAAGAATCTTTAGGGATCTGGAATGTTAGGTTATCCAGTAATTGTGCTATCTGTATATTACGCGTTTGTTTTTTTTATATATATTCGCAGCAGCGGCTCGTGACCATAGATTTAGGTGTGGCAGAATGGCATTAATAACGACATAGCCTCAAACAACAGCATAATGACTTATTGACTAATGCTATAGGTTACCATCTAGTGAATTTTTAGAGGAACTCCTTAATAGGCAGCTGAGTATCAGCATATGTTCATCCAGCGTACAGTCTAGCAGCTTGTTTTGAGTGGTTTTAGACATAACTGTGTTTGATTCAGCAGGTGTGTTTCCCATGATAGTGTATGAGGCTCACACACGGAAGCTTTAACCCGGGGTTTCCGCACTATTTCCAGCCTAAGGACATGTCACAAACCACTCAAAAAGCCTGAAACTAGGCAAAACATTTGCGCACAGGAAAAAGGGAGACACATTTTCCTTCTTTGTCTCAGCCTTGTTTCCTGAATGGGAAACAAGGTCGCCGTGGTGCATACGCATTTCTGATGTACAGACATTATCCCCTCCATAATCCCCCTTTTCCTCTCGTAATCTTTGCAATATATCTTACAATAGAAATGGTTCTGTACATTACAGACACACTGTCGGTGCTGACACTTTGCCTCTTTCTGTATAAATGTATTAGCTTTTGTTATGAAATGGGATCCTGGCGGCCACAAAGTATTTTACCCTAATCTGGGGTAAAAAACCGTGCCCCTGGCAACCCCATCATTAACTGTGCTGTCTGCTGCTCCTCCTCCACTGAAAATGTTCACTGATTGAGCATGGGGCAGCATCATTCCTGTCCCAATGGACCTCTTTTAGCGATTGTTGCACTTCTCATTTTGACCACTAGGTGCAATAATAACTCTTATGGAGCTAAATGGGGCATCAAGAAAGGCGAGCAAATCAATGGAACATCTGCGTATATCTGTCAAATAGCAACAGTTTTTCAAATCGTTGGTCACTCGAAAAAGGTAATTAGTACCTTCAATGCAATTTAAAATGTAGACGTGGACTTTACGAAGGTTAACATTTGCTGAATAGCTGATATATATACGTTGCCGCTCTGCCGTACCCGCCCCTATAGACGAGCCGCCGCTCCATATATTCGGCACAGACAAGTCGTGTCTTGGGATTGTGTATGTGTGTGTGTGTGTGTGTGTGTGTGAGCACAGTACTGAGAGTAAACCCTCATTATATACGTGAAATCACTGGCAGCTAGTTAACCGCAGAACAGACCGACCGATTGACTTTTAATCCCACGTGTTTAAGGCGTGTGTTGATTTTGGTACGCAGATTGGGAGAGTTAGATGTGCATGCACTTCTAGCCAAGAACAATTCCCAAACAGTGGCGAATCTTTCTAATGCTGTCATGTGTCTTATTATTTGCATATTGTTTTAAAGTCACCTGCTCTTTTCCCTTTCTGATGCAATATTGTAATAATTTTACATATATTCATAGAGCAGGTTTATAAGAATGTTGGCATTGGCCACACGTCCTAGTTAATCATTCTTGTAGCAACAGACATATGGAATATGGCACACACACACATTTGATTACATTTGATTCAACACTAGATTCTCCATTTTGTCAAAAAAAAAAAAAAAAGTCACTGGGTTGTCTCTTTGTACGAATGCTCGTTAGCTTTTCGCAGCTCCTCCTCATTTTGTACAAAGTAAACAAGATGGAAAAAAACACCTCGTCTCTCTTTTTCTCACTTCATTTAATAACAGTGGAGGCTCGATTCATTGAAAGCACTGAACATGATGAAAGACACTGACGATGGCATGAGGTGTAGCCGTGCGGTGAGCAGCTGGTTGTGGTTCCGGAAGAGTGCGAAAAAAAAAAATCAACACAGGCGTCCCATCCACAAAAGCGAGTTCAGAAGATTCAACTCCAGAAAAAAAAAAATTTGAGGACTACAATAATTTGGTAGTGCACCTCATGCACACCCTCAGGAACTTTGGGTGGCAATTTGGGATCCAAAACACACTCAGGTCTGCTAGAGACCAATGTTACAACAAGTTCTTTCCTATGCACGTACCTCACACACGCCCTCACTTTTCTTTAACAATCTCCTCATACTTGGGTGGTGGGTCGCTGTAAGGGGTGGTGGTCTCGTCGCTGCTGCTCTCCAAGTGGCCCGTCACTTCTTCGTAAGATGGAGGAGGCGTGGCCCCTGACAGACGTGACGCCACGGACATAGACGAGTCCTGCACATAGAGTCCACGCCCATTCGGAGGTTGCAACGAGCAGTCCAGGGTCCCTGAGGTAACTCCGCCTCTTTCCCTTTCCCCTCCGCTGAGCACCATGCTGGGCCTCTCGTTGGAGTGCGAGTTGTCCGAATGTGAAGGGGTGTCACGGTGCACAAGGATTCTGGGAAGGCTGCGGGTGTTGCGATTGGCCAGGTAGCGGTTCTGCGTGTACGCCGGGCGCCGGCGCGTGGCCTTCTGCAGCTGGCAGCGCCATATGAGGAAGAGCGCAATGATGATGAGGAGGGCTACGCCCAGCAGCGGTACCACCATGTACACGGTGTCGGCACGCCCTGAACGTGTTTCCCCGTTGTTGTTCACGTGGTACAAATTACGCGTCTTCCAGAACTCCATCTACGTTTGGAAGAGATGCGTGACGTGTGTTAAGTGTGTATCGGATTATATTATTAATTACAGTAATCACAGCAGAGTTCTGTACATCAGTACTAATCAATTACATAAGATACTACAGAAACATCTGTGGATTCATATACATCACTAATCAAATACTTGGTTAACTGCTGTATATGCCCTGTCTTTAATACTGCAATCACTAACTGCACATTCATCACATTGCATCATAGAAAGCAAAAAAAAAAAAAAAGAAGCTTGTCAAAAAGGAAAAATCACATCCTGCAGTATTTCTATGCAGCGATAGCAATTCCGGCCTGGTGGGCAAGTTATGCAACACTAAACATCTTTACAGTAGTTCAATGAGCTCAACACTGACTCATCTCCAACGGAGAGGTCTTACACAATCGCTTGATCACTCATCGGCAGAACAAAGGCTGACACAAATGCTAATAACGGCATTTACTGAAAATGTGATTCAGGATATCGATATTAGAACTCAGTTAGTACCGGTCAGTATTGACTCGTTCAGACATTTTGAGCAGCAGATCAACAGTGAAAATGTCAACCATGTGGACTGATTTGTAGACAACCAATTGTAAAAGAGTTATATCGAAAATGTACTGTTATTTTATTTATTTTTTTTTTACTGTTTATTGCACATTACTGCAGAATCACCTAAAAATCCAGCGTCCAGCTGAGTTTTCATGACTGGCTCTGCCTGCAAGCAGTTCCCGACTGCACAGCTGGTAATATTATTACACCCTCTCCTACTCACTTTAAAAAACAAAATGATAGAAATGCTTCTTTTTCCTGTTTTTTTAGGCTAGCCTACTCTGGATGATGAAATCATTAAACACAATTTTTTTAATAGTGAATTGCAAGCAGGAAAACAAAATCAATATCGCACAAGCCTTGAAAATGCGATTTTCTTAATTGAAACTCGTAGTGTGATATTGAGAAGCGCTTACTGTTTTTTCCTTGTTCTCAAACACCTCGTTGGCCTCCTCGAAGCTGCAGCTCTCCTCCACACACTCCCTCTCAATGTTGCCCTGCCGAAACTCCTCCAGGAACCCATTAGCCCGTGGAAAACGCTTGAGGAGAGAGTTTGCATCCTTCCCATTTAGGAATGCTATATAAGAGAGAGCAAGAGTGAGTGAGTGAGTGAGTGAGTGAGTGTGAAAGTTAGAAAGAGAAAGAAAGAGAGGTAGAAACATGGGTCCTGAGGGCAAAAGTGATGTCACAGGATCAGACAAGCCAATGGAACTGCTTGGTGCCAGTCAAAACTCTCGAGATGTCACTGTGTGTGTGTATCTACATTCGTTTAAATGTTTCCTTTTTGAATCATGTGACACATTCTTGGTAATCACAATGAATAAACGATTTCTTATCATTTGTCATTCCATTCCTAATGAATGTCCATCCTGTTATAAATATGTAGGTGATAACAGGAAGGTCTCAGTGACTGACATCTCTGACGCCATCCATCTGCTCAATGTGTCGTGAAATTAAACAGATCCTGCCAAAATCTGTGGGACTCTTTTAAAAACAATGTAATGTTGTAGAAAGGCTTTTTAAAGGCTTCTCTTGACATAAACCCTAAAGGAAACACTCCAGAGTTTTTCAACCTCATTTTTTATCTTCTGCATCTGTAGTGTATGTGTGATTACCACAGACAAGAATTACCACACGCATGACATCCCATTTTTCTACTCAATATTTCACTATTATTGGGCAGTTACTGGAACAGTCAAAAAAAATAAAGATTTATGTGGTTCACATATTTTTTTATAGAATACTATTACAAATTCTTCAAAATTATTTTTAAATTAAGCTCTGAATTTGAATAATTCAGACTTTCAAAGGTGGGACTACTTTTTCAGAGGGAGGGATTTCTGGCTGTGTGTCTGACGGTATGGAGTTTAAATGTTTCTAGTTAACACGTATTCTTACATTTACGTCATTTTTTTTTTCAGTAATTTCAAAACTCATCATTTCTGGTTTGTGGGCCTTTTCCCATTCAAGTAGATAGCAGCCTGGTCTCGTATGACTGAAAATAACCGCCCGGGAGCGTTGCCAAGATGGCTGCAAGTGAACATATTTTACTATAAGATCTTTGCTTACTACTATGGAGCAGTTTCCTTTCAGTTCATTCACTCTGTCTAACACACGTCCTCCTCTCTCCTGTCTGTCTGTTACTGACGTATTATAATGTGTATTAGTTTGATTTGTGTTACATAGTTAGACCCTTTTATGGACTGAATACAACAACTGCCCTTAGACTTTAAAGAGAGATTTAAAGTCCACATGAAATGAAATGATTTGTTTCTGTATGTTGATGTATTTCCTTCTGAAACAGGAAGTCACAGTGACATTGTATTGAAGTGTTGGGGTATAGTGTTCGAGATACACAACACCCCTACTAAGCCTGAATGAAGCTTAGCGAGAGAGCATAATATGGAGAAGAGATTAACGAGAGTTTTTTACTTACTCTAGAAGTGACAAATTCTAGCAATGAAAAGCCTCAAGTTGGTAAAACACAACCACCATCTTGTACAAATTCCTCCCTCTTCATAATAAATAAACTCCAACCTTTTTTTCTCAACAAAGTGATGAATGGAAAAGGGAATAGTGTGCGGGAAAAAACACATCGATGAACAAACACATCGATGAACAAACACAACGATGAAACGGCTAAAGAGCTACTACTGTAGAGCAAGACCCGCTTCTGGGGGCGGGACATATGGTTCTAAAGAGCATTTAATTGGATGATTTGCACATATAGGAATCATTTAAAAGTTTTGACCCATTTCCCAGAAGTGAGAACTATAAAATTAAAATATAAAATCACTACACCACTATACCACAAGAATATCACTAAAGCATTTTTTTTGTATTCTTTCCAAATATAGTATCATTGTCCATAACACCAAAGGACAAATACAAAAAGCTCTGAAACACCAATTAGGATTTCAGGTGCACTTTAAGTAAGTGTCTTTAATGTATCGAAACACTACAGATACAGAGATTTGAAACTGGATTGAAAAAAATGAGGGAATTTCTTTAACTTATTGTTAGTTTGGAGTTTCATTACTTTAACAACTGTTTCAAAATGTGCTGTTGCTTGAATATTAAAGTGAATAAAAACTGGACAGATTTGTTTTAAATGAGTGAAATAGTGTGTGTGTGCATGTGTGTGTGTGAGATAATCTTTATCTAATCTAATGCTAATTGCTCACCTGCTGCCATGCTACCACCAACGAACTTAATGCAGAGTATTCTGTACTGAAGGAAAAAAAGATACATTAACAGAAATTCATGAGGCATTGTCACATTTGTTCCTTTTTAACATTTGAAACATATGCTTCAACGAACACACACACACACACACACACACACATTTACTTCTCGTGAAGAAAGGGACTAAATTCAGGCCACATAAAGAAACAGATTTATCATAGTGCTGTTGCCTGAGTTGGTTTGTTACACGACTGAGGCCTCACAAAAAAATTACTGAAAAAAATACTGGGGAACGTCTTCCAAGCCGCTCTCTATGGAAAAGGTTCTGGTCCAGACTGAGAAAACCTGAAATGCAATATACATGGAACTGCTTTTCAATAGTGACATGCGAAAAACATGTTACACTGAAAAGCAAAACCTTCACTACAGCCAAATAAACAGCGTTCAGATGCAAAAAAACAGGCTTTTTGACGTACATACTATATATACTTGCTTTTTAGAGTTTGTACAATGTGATCAACTGCAGATATACACTACGGGGGAATATACACATGCATCCGTTACATATACGACATAAAACTAAAACTTTTATACAGATAGCCTACACTACACTACACAGAAACTAACCCAAGAGCATCAGGATAACCACTCAGTCCTGGAACGATGTTGTCAGAAACACGGAATGAATTTAATTACGTGATCCCGTTCTCCTGACTGACAGGACGTCGAAGTAATTTGATAATGGAACTACTAGGTGCTACTCTGACTGGAGGATTTCTAGTCATATGAACACTTTCAATGCAGACGGTGCGAGCGACAATGAACCAATAAGAAAGGAGGGGAGGGAGTCAAATAAAAATATTTTTTATTCATTTTGCGTTGTTTTTTATTGCAAATAGGTGTCAAAAAAAGTGTATCTTTTTTCTACATGCTCTCCAGTTCAAGCCTTCCTGAATTTAACAAGCGTCTGAATTCGATTCAATTCTAATTTATGTATGCAGTTTTAAGGTTTTTATTTGACTCATCCTTGTATAAAGGGCGGTTCTTTCCTTTCTACGGACAGTAAATGCCTCGAACACCTTTATATTTACCTTTTCACAGCCACACCTGGGAGTACGGCTTAGTGCTGTGATTGAACAGTGATTGCATTTCAGTGTAGCACGGCTCCTACAGCTGAGTGAATTGCGTTCACGCCACACGGCTTCAGAGTTTAAATCTTAAAAAGCAATAACCTGCTCATGGAGCAACATAAGAGCAGCGCGGTGACGGTTTTGCTTTTCAGTGCGCCACGTTTTTGCAGTGCTGCTCGTGTTTGTGGATTTCATGTTGGCGTTGTGATTGGTTATCAATCTGGCACAAGTACTCCTTATTACAGAACAACAACAAAAAAATCCATGGGGCGGAGATGGATCTGATCTAGCTCCTCTTACCTGGGAGGAGTCGAGCCAAAAGTCCAGAGGTTGGACACAGCTGGGTGTGTATCAGACTGGAGAAGTGTGTTAAAAGTGTGTTGTTTTTGATGAGTTAGGGTTAGGCTAAGGAGGAGGAGGAGCTGGATCAGGTCAAAGATCCAGATCCAGATCCAGCACCAGACCCTGGACTTTTGGTTCTCATCTGGCACCAAATCTCCTACATACTGCACCTCTCACTCTTGAGTGAAGTTCTGATTTATGGATGCATCTGTCTGCCTTTTATAGGCGAGCGAGGGGGCGGGGCAAGGGTGGAGGTTTCCATAGAAACGGGCCGGGGTAGACGTGCCATTAGCGTCCGCCATTTAAATGTATTTAGCCCCTGTGTAGAGCTCACTGTAGCACTAATCCACTATTTTACTTACATTTCAGACTTTGTAGGCTAATAAATACGGGCTTTAGAGGTTTAAAGGTTTAACAAAGACTTTGCAATCTTTCCTCCACACAGCTATCAAATAAGAAAATGAAGACTCGAGAGAATACTACTATTATTATTACCACTATTATTATTATTATTATTATTATCCTTCACCACTTGTGCTAATAATGAACACTAGCTGTCACTATGCAGCATTTCGACGTCTCATACATACTAAAACATTCCTCCTGCCTTTAAAAACAGCCAATAAAATATTAATCGAGTCCCATAACCAGGCAACCAGCTTCAAATTGAACCCCACGGTCAAGAAGCTGCAAACTCCTCGCACTGCTTCATACACACTCCTGGGCTTCTTCTTCTCTGATTCCTCTCACAACATCAAAGCACAGCTAGCATAAGCTTACGTGTGTATCGTGGCGTGTATTTGAAGCGTAACGTGGACGCACAGTTAAAAGAAAGCCCTACCTTCCGCTCCGTTATCACTGCTGATCCCTTCCATCCCTGTTTCCTCCAAGGGAGCAGCCACATGAGTCACGCAGGACGGATGACTGACGTCTGCGCCGACCAATAGGAATCCAGCGCTGCCTGCGCCTGACCAATGGAAACGCTTCTTAGTATTCTGGACGCACACTGTCATGCCTCTGGAATGAAAATAAAATAAATAAGCTGGGTATTGTAGTCTAGGCACAGGCAAATATCTGCCATATTGTGGCAAATAGCTGCCTCCATAGATTATAGCATTTGTTTTTTTTCTTATCAGTATTGATATAGTGGAAAAAAACAAATGGTTCAATTTATTTAATGCAATGTGAAATGTCTTGGGGTCTCTTCCTATGCCACACCTTGTGTTAAAAGACTACATTTCCCTGCATCCGGGCATCGTCACAGTCTGATTTATTAGGTCAGTGATGGAGCTTGTCCATGACACACATTTGTGTATGTGTATGTGTGTGTGTGTGTGTGTGTGTCACATGTAGTGGAAATGATTTGTTGCTGGAGTCCTAGTTTATCCCACTATGCACCAGAAATAACCTGCTATTAAAAGAGGTCTGTTGATATAGCTTTGTGTGCCATGGAGCAAAAAAAGAACATGCAAAGTTAGGCTCTGTGGCTTGTAATCCCTGAAAAGGATTACAGTAAATCTCTACTTTTGCACTGAAGAAAAAAAAAACCATTAAAGCAAATTACATTAAACATTTTGTTCCTTTGCAGTCATTTGTGCATCATATGCTTATGCATGATATAACAGGATGGATATCCTGTGACCCGTGACGCCGGGAGTAAACCAAATCTTTAACCTCTGACATTCCGAATGGTGACTTTTCCTCATCAGGTCATCCCCACTTAAAAACCAGGCAGACGCAAAGCAGACGCACCAACGTCAAAGAAAGAATCGTGATACCAAAGATTAGGAGAGGTGCTTCGATGAAACATGATTTTAAAAATAAACAACCCAAAACACACACTTTCATTCTTATATATAGGTTTATTGTGCAATTTACACCAAAGTAGAAAAATAGGACATAAATATATATAGATGTAGATGTATATACAACATAAATTAGGGACAAGGAAATAAAATAATAAAGGTTGAGGAATCTTGCATACAAAAAGCAGAGACCCTGAGTCATCTTGGAAACATTCATCCCAATGTGGGATCATTTGATTGCCGTTATACATTTCCCAGAGGAAATTACAGTTCAGAAAACCATCCAGTTCTGAAGATGTTCTCTTGTCCATTTGGAATTGGGTTTTTTTTGACGATATAGAGAACTACGGAGGCTGTGATTGGTTGGAACGCTTTCTCAGCAATTAGACAGTCCTGACACAATGTCTGATGTTCCTTGGGTGTATTTGTTACAAAGTTCGATCACAATTCAGTTATAGTTGCAAAAATGGCGCTGAGGTTTGAGGCACTCTTTGTCGTCGTCGTCTTCTTCGTCTTCCCAGTCATCCTGTTCCTCGTCCTCATCCTCACTGTCAGACTCGTCATAGAAGCAGATGGTTGCCTGGACTGGGAAGTTTCTCAGCAGTGCTTCGCCATCGCTGTAGAGGTAGTCATATGACTTGGATTTTGGCCAGAACAGTCTGTGGTAGAAAAACAAAATGGAATAAATATTTAGAACAGTGTTGTCTCGCATTGACAAAAGGATTTTACAGTCTCACTTTTGAGTTGTCTGCTGATTACAGGTCTACAGGCCAATACATGACCCGTGCAATGTGTTGCTCAATCAAAACAAAACAGCGCTGACCTGACAGGGTGCTGGAAAGGCTGAGTTTTGCCATCTGCCATGGTGTTGCTTGGCACCGTTGGTCGGGAATAAGGCTGTAAAGAGAGAAGAAAGAGGTGTAAGGATACATTTACAAACGAAAACATCCACCACAAGCTTCCTGCCCGGTATTTATGGGGTGATATCAGCACTAGCTACAAAGCAGCTGTATAGCACCCTGGGCTATATAGGATATAGTAGCTGTGACTTGGTAGGTGTCAGGCTAAAAGAGTGGGAATCTAACCCAAACATTCCCCAGACGCGTCTACTAGTCTTGGCAGGCATGTGCTAGCATGCTGGAAGCTATTCTCTCTACACCTCGCTGCTGGGCGCCAATTCAGAGTTCTCACTCTGGCTCAGACAGCGGTGCCATATGGCAGAGTGTCTCAGCGCTCCAGTTGGTCCTTCTGCCTTTGCACAGAATTGGCTGGGTGTCAGCAAAACAGCTTGACAGTCGCACCTTCTGCTCTGCCATACTGTTGCTAATGCACTCCACATGCATATGTGTTGGCCCCCGGGGTTTCATTTGCTTCTTAAATGCATTACTGTGCGTGTTTAATCTTAACGCTTGTCCCCTACATTTCCACACAAGTCAAATCACTGTATGTTTTGAACGGTGAGCGTATTGGTATAACTGAGAGGGAAACTTACGCAGATGAGCTTGCTCCTCCGGCTCACAGTATGCGAGTCCTGATCGGTCATGAGCCACGGTCTCCACAGGACAGGCCTGCTGTGGACAAGACGCAAGTCACATGATCAGTGTCAAGGAAAACAACAACAACAAACAATGTGTTGCATGTGTTGCATGATCATTAAAGGGTTCGAGATAGGTTTTTACTTTTTAAGGAGCACCTTTAGGATGTCACATTGAGGTTAATTTTACATTTTAATAACTGATAACAATCCAAAGCTCAACAACAACAACAACAACAAAAAGAAATATTATTGTTATTTTATTGAATATTGTTGGTATATTATTGTTATTTTGCTCACTCAAGGGAATGAGAGGGGTTTTTAAATACCACCCCAGAGGCACCTATACACCTCTGTACTGCTCACCTGCTGAGGGGGGGCTGCTCCATCCTGCCCTCCGGGGCTGAGCTGAGAGCCGGAGCGCCGGATAAATGCATCTGAGTGGCGAAGAGACAAGCAGCTTTCATCCTTCTGCCGAGGTTCGTTAGTCCAAAACAGCCAAATAAACCAATCAAGTCTTCAGGTCGACGTGTTCACACAAGCGTTGAGCGGAATGAATGAAGCTGAAGTCGGAGACCCGGGGTTTATATAACGCTGAGCTGCAGAAGGAGGCGGGGCGTGGCGGCGCTGTGGGGCGTGGTCCAGACTGTTGTCTTAGCAACAGAAGTTGCACACCCAGAGAGAGAGAGAGAGAGAGAGGTGAGCTCCTCCATCTGCCCAAATGAAGAGCATTTTGTTGTGAATGCTTCCCCAGTTGTGTAAACAGCCCACCAGCACAGCGTGAGGGTGAGAAATCTGGTACTGAGAGGTGACTACAAAAACACACAGGGGCAAATTCAGACACCATCTGTGAGCAGGCAGACCCAGGGGGGCAACACAGGCAGAGGGGTCATATATAACACTTACTTAACCTGTGTATGAGTCCTGATCTGGGGCTGAGCTGCTTTCTGCTGCATGCTGCATTTAATTTGATAGATTTCTGAGAGAAAGATGAATAAACACACTTGAACTTACAGTTCCTAACACACACAGAGTTAGAGTTACTACCACATGTAGACACACAAAAGCCCCAAAACTATTAGCAATAGTATAACATAAATCCAACATATCCACATAAGAGCAGGCTTTAGATCATAAAATGGAGATGTCAAAACTTTGCATTCAGAAAAACCCAGTGTTTCTCTGTAAAATGGACAGTTTCTACATCTCCTGGTTAAATATTTATATTAGATAAAAGTTGTAAAGATCATTCAGCATGTACAAATACAGTATAAGCCTGAGATTTAAAACATTCACATGGGCTAGATGCATAGATTAATACTGTAGCAGGTTTATTTCTCGATTTGTGGACAATTGTGCTTTAACTGATCTGTGATCAGCTCTTCACCTCACCTGCACAACATATCTCCATATCTACTGATCTGAGGTCAGGTTTCTGCTCCGCGCGCTCCTGGGTTTTGGTTTGGTTTTGGTTTTCCACTGAAGCACGCGCTCACACTTCTGCCCGTTAAGCCGGGTGCAAAATATCTCACTACGCCAACTTAATGAGCCCCTAATGGGGTCTTGATAGACTTCGTGGCTCCATTTGGGAAAAGCAAATTTGCAGGGCAGCAGTGTGTTGACCTCCTGCAGCGCCAGCAAACTGACACAAGAAGGCAAAAGGCACAAATGGACAAAACACCACGCACCAAGCACCAAGCCAGGTAATGCAGCAGCATAGTGTTAATGCTATTGCACACAGACTCCCCCTGCTGAAAAAAACAACAGAAACCATCACAGAAATTCTAATGGTTTCCACCACAAATACCATTACAAACCATCAGCTAACCATTAAAACCATTACCACTATCATTACTGGTCTTTAATGGTATCCACTAGACATAACATGCCACCAAAGAAGGCCACAAATGACCAGTAGAGTAAAAAAACAGATACAGAGATGGAGTTTTTGCACATTACAGCTCTGTATGTTTTTTTTTTAAACATATTCTATGTATGCATATTCATATTCTACATTTCATTCCTCTAAAGTCTGCTAAACTTTTTTACATGTAGTCTGCTAGATTTTATTTTATTTTATTTTAATATATTCTGTTTTTATTATGTATTATTGTTGCAGTGTGGGACGAGGCACTAAGGAAAAACATTTCACTAAATTACATCACATGTATGTAATATATATGTGACAAATAAAGAACATTGAACCTTGACCACAGGGACCATTACAGTTTAAATTAAAATCATTACAATTTCCATTATAACCATTAAAACCATTACAAATTCTATCACAGTTTGTACTGGTTTTTTTTCAGCAGGGGCTTCTGACAAATATATTTTAAACAAGTTGTAATACCAAGCATGAGATAAGCTACATACTCCTTGCACACTCAGGCGTATTATGTTTGTATCATAGTATAATGGATTTATAATTTAAAAAAAAAAAAAAAACGTTATAAAAAATATTAAGATTGTTGAAATAAGAAAAAACTTGAATTATGAATGACTATAAGTATCTTGAGATCTTTCTTTCTCTGACTTTATAACATTAAAACAACTGAAAAGTCGTCTTGGGGCCACCATTTTGATGGATCTACGAATCTTTCTGTCAAAAAGAATCGTCATGAAAAAGTGCAAAGAAATAATAATACCAATAAGAGCATTATAAAAACATTGAGATTGTTAAAAGAAAGAAAAGTCATTGCTTATATATGATAAATATCTTGCGTTGTTTTTTTCTCTGACTTTATAACATCGAAACAACTGAAAAGTCGTCTTGGAGCCGCCATTTTGTGAATCTTTCTGTTGAAAAAAATCAGCAAAAAGTGCAAAGAAATAATAAACTAATAAAAAAATGTATATAAGGTTTTTAATTTAGACGTTTTAGTTACTCATTGTTTGATTTGGTAGCTCAGTGGTTAAGATGTTGGACTTCTGATTGGAAGGTTGAGAGTTCAAATCCCAGCACCACCAAGCTGCCACTGCCGGGCCCCTGAGCAAGGCCCTTAACCCTCAACTGCTCAGTTATATAAAAAAATGAGATAATTGTAAGTCGCTCTGGATAAGGGCATCTACCAAATGCCATAAATGTAAACTTAGAGGTAGAAATTGGTTGTCCTTTCCATGTTTTAAACTGGGAATATGGATGGCTTTAAGGTATCAAATTAGCATAAATGGCGCATACTCAGTGCCTGACTTTCCAGTCTTTTTATTTTTTTTTCTCATCCAAACTAGAAAAATCTCCAGCATTGTCCAGCACAGCGTTTTTTTTCCACATTGTGCAGAAATGAAAGGAAAAACTGATGTTCAGAATGGCTTGTTAACGTTTAGTCTAGGTTGCTAAATTAGCATTTCGTGTAGCTCCACCGAGTTCAGCGTTTAGTCTACACTTCAGCAGAGCCCTCAGTGGACGCCTTATCTCCACCAAATGTCTAATCTCCAAAATTAGATCTAAGGAAAACAAAAGAAGACCAAGTTGTTTATTCTGTTCATTTGCGAGTGGGCTGAAGGGGGGTGTAGTTGAGATGAACCGTCGTGTGTTTTCACATTTGCTGAGCTTTGGAAACCCCCTGCCATTAACACCACCTTCTTCTCCAAAACTCCAAAGCTCCAAAGCTCCAAAGCACTTCTCCCCCGTAGTTAGGAATTTCAGTAATCACTAACCCACTGCTCTCTGTGTGTCTTCTTTAAAATGAGTCAACAGCAATCCTTAATTTAAAACAACACTCCCTGTCAGCGTAATTCAGTGAATCACATCATAAAAGATGTTGTAGAGGCTAAACTTGTACACAGGCTAAACACGTGGCTCCGTTTTGTTCTTAGTCTTTCTTCCATTCTTTCTCTCCATTTAGCACAGATTAGCAACTTTTCATTGTTCCAAAAGAAAAAAAAAAAAAAGACTGTTCATACAGTCTGCCAAAGACCATAAAAACCTCACATCTAACATCTAACACACACACACACACACACACAGGACTGAGTGACACATAAACAATGAATAAATTTTACATCTTGGCATCTTAAATCATATCAGCCTTGCCAGTTAAATAAGATAAAATCAGTGAATATTTTCTCCTAAACTGATATACAGACTTAGTCGCTTTTCCTGTCTTTCTTTCGTTCTTTCTTTCAGTTTAGCACAGAATAACAACTTTTCATTGTTCCAAAAGAAAAAAAATTAACTACTGTTCATACAGTTTACCACAGACCATAAAAACCCTCACATCAAACACACACACACACACACACACACACACACACTGGACTGAGTGACACACAAAAATTAATTAATTTTACAACTTGGCGTCTTAAATCATATCAGCCTTGCCAGTTAAATAAGTTAAAGCCAATGAATATTTTCTCCTTATATGGCAAAAAAAAAAAAAAAAATTACAGCATGTCATAATCTTGTAAGGAAAAGAGACATAACAAACTTGACTAAACACTCTGCTCCATTTTGTGCTTAGCCTTTCTGCCATTTTTCCTTTCATCGTAGAAAAGATTAGCAACTTTGCAACTGTTTCTACATAAATAAATAAATAAATAAATAAATAAATAAACCTTGTATCTGTTCATACAGTTTGCTACAGGTCTTAAAAACCTCACATCTAATACACACACACACACACACACACAAAGATAGATTAATCAAAGATTAATTAGATTACAGAATTATGGCATTCATACTGTAGCTGGATTCATTGCCTAAGAGGAAATTCCTGTAATTTTTTCCTTATGTCTGTCCCACATGCATGGGAAGCTTCTCAAAATAAAAACGCATCACTCTAAAGATCTGTTGACATATTGATAGAACTAGATTTTTGTGCTGTGTGGAACACAATACCTCTGACAATTTGCTAGAAATAAATAGAAAAATGTGAAACCAAAAGATAAAACCAGTGAATATTTTCTCCTTATATGGCTAAAAAAGTTCCAGCGTGTGAAAATCTTGTAGCCTGTTTTTTTTTGTTGTTGTTGTTGTTCTAATTCTATGTAATAGAACAATTCGACCTTTTCAGAGTGATTGAATGCTGAGTTTATTGCTTTAGGGCCAGATTGTCTGGGCAAATCTAATTTCTTAATTTCCTAACGTTGACACTTCATTCATTAGTGATAAAGTGTTGATTCAATTAACAGTAGATTAGTGGATTGTGTCATATGTGATGGGTATGGAGATAAACGAGTCTAGGAGATTAATTTGCAGAAATGTGTCTGTAGGTGATTGGTCAGTGTGTAGTGTCAGTCAGGCGTGTTGTGTATTAAAATGTGTTACAATGTAGGATACTTAATAATAAGTATATATTTTTCTTCTTTAAAATGATTCTTACTATTTTATACTTTATAATTTCATATATTCTATTGTACAGATTATAAACGATAAGAATTTCTCTTGAATCTTATTCACACATAAAAACTGACAAAAAATCAATCAATTTAAAATCTTGGCATCAATATTTAATCCTGTCATACATAAATAATTTAAATACATATCAAGATTCTTTCAATTTTTTTATTACTTAAAATTACATGTCTTTTGTGGACTTTTTTCGCATTACCACGTGAGTAAATAAAAGGATAAAACATTTTAGCTGAAATAGCTATAAAAATATAGCTGAAAAAAAAAATTCCAATGTGTTAAAATTAGTTAGCATTCAGGTTAACTATTTAATGTGTATGACCAAAATTATAGAAAATATTTTAAAAAATAATAATAATAATTCCTGATTGGAGTTTAGGACTGTTCCATGATTGAGCTGATTTCATGGGTAAAATATCTATCTTCAGTTTAAAATAAATAAATAAATAGATAGATAAAATCTGTCTTTTTTTAAACATAATGCAGGATTTTGTGTAGAAAGTTATAAACAGTCTATAGAGCGACAGAAATCAGAATAATGACTTGTATTAACTTACAGTGATGATCTCAAGTGATCTTATATTTTCCTAAAACAGCAGTAAATTAACTCTCCATAAGTGTGAATATATATATATATATATGAAAGGGTTAAAACCTCACATTAATTTAACCAAATATCAGTCTGAACCCGGTCATGTTGATCTCATTCCTCTTCACCACTTCTGCTCTCATTTGGGGAGGTGTAGAGACAACACCAGGCCTCACACCTTCAGAGACACACTTCTGTCTCCCTCTCTGCTGCTCTAAATGCTCCTAACGCGTGTGTTTTAAAATGATAGCATGATTATTTTATACTTATAGTTCCACCCCTAGTATTACTGAATAGTTGTCAGAAATCATGTTATCCAAGAACTGATTCAGAAATTTAGCTTAAAAGCTGGATCCACAAGGGGGCAGGTCAGGGCAGAAACAACACGTTTCTATGTCAGGCTGTAAAAGGTTAGCAATTTCGAAGTAACTGCTATACGTAGTTAGGGATGTCAAAGCAAAATATCAAAAATTTCACTTCAAAACCAGTGTTGTTATTCTTGATGCCAAAGCTATACTTTGGGCATAAATAAATAATTAAATGAAGGGGTTGGGGAAGTCACCATACAAGTCATTAATACCCAAAATTCTCTGTTTTAAACACCAATATTTTATCACACTACTTCAAAACAAGGCTGCGTAAAAATCAGATGATCAGTTTGTGATGGCGATCATGAAGCCTGATCTACGCGAAGGTCGTAATGTTTATCGGCCAGATTTCTCTCCATGTTGCTTGTGCTGGCTGTTTTGCTGTGAATGGATTTATAACATCTGTTGAATATTGGATTTGTTATATCGCTTTGCTGCCAGTTTTTATTGGAAAGATATGAAAATAATCTCACTCTTTCAGCCCTTCTTTTCCAGGTGAGGCACTTATGTGCATCGTGGACATTTTACCTGACTTCAAACTGAACTGGTTAGGCTTATGTTCACTTTGCGATGGCATGTAGCTTTCCGACAACTTAATCAAAGCCTGATATTCACTGTGTGTGTGTCTCACGCAATGTTTTAGACATTTGGCTTGTTACCTGGAATGATCTGTGCAGGAATACTGCTAAAGCAAGATTATAAAAGCAATCTTAAATTTTAAAAAATACTATACTTGTGTTTTTTTAATGGAGAGATGTCAACATGTATTATTGGCAGAAAACTCAACTTTGGTCAAAACCAAAGCCAATTTTTGTCATTTGTGGCTGCTTTCCAGAAGTACAGATCATTACAGATCATTTTTCAGAATTACACCATTTACAAATCAAGTATACCGTCCGCTAAAGGTAATGTGCCAGCTACTCGCCATCAGTATTTGCACCCTGGAATCTGTCAAATCCTGCCTTCATCAGCGTCCTCTATATCCTACAATTGAAAACATGCCTTTTGAAACATCTCATGGTTAAACTCTTCGGTGTTTACTGTAACTGGTGGCCAGTAAACAAAATGTCACAGCTGTCCAGACAAATACCTTAAGAACCACACAGAGTTTATAATTCTAGCTCAGGTCAGTGGACAGAACACATTCAAAGCATATGTCGAGGGCAGAGGTCAGTGGCAGGGTGTGTAGGTGCTGATGTGGGAAAGGTAGCCCTGCTTCTGATACTGCAGTGACCTGATCGAGGTGCCACTGAAGACTGTGTGTGTGTGCGTGTGTGTGTGTGTGTGTGTGTGTGTGGAGGGGGTGGGTGAGGCCTGGTGTCACCTCAGTACTTCTTCAGTTTAGAAGAGAGGTGTGAAGGGCAGCGGGAGTGGCTGAAGCTTCTAGTGTGTGTCTGAGTACCTAAAACACAAATGATCAATTATACAGAGCTGAGGAAGACAATTAGTTTCACCAAATTTAATCTGTCTGAAAGAAGACAACTTTCTCAAGAAAAAACAAAATCAGTATTGTCTGAATCTGATCAGTTCAATACAACCACTATTTTGCCACAGAGTATTACCCAGGGTCGGGGACAGAAAATACTAACTGAATAACTGTGCTTTGTTACCTAAGTACCATTTTGGAAGATTTGTACTTTACTCAGGTATTTCTGAAATTGAATACTTGTACTCTTACATAAGTAAAAGAGAGAAAAAATACTTTCAGCCCTCAGATTTTCACCTTCAAAGTACTCGTTAAAAATCTCATTGTGATTTTTCTTCTATTTTTCAGTATGAAAATATTAAATATTAGCCTTTAAAATTCACCGTCACATCTAAAAAAGTATGTAGTTTGTTATACTAGCTAGCTAGTTAAGTTTTGTAAATTTGTTTGTTAAAGTAGCTAGCTAGTTATGTTTATTTTTTAATTAGTTTGTTAAATTAGGGTTTTTTTAATTGCTAAAGTGCTAATGTGTAATTACACATTATCTAATCAGTAAGCTAAATTCAGGGTTTGTCTAACTTGTGGTCAGCTCTTTCCATCAGGTTAAAAACTTTTTACTCTTGAATACTTGCTGAATACGTAAACGTAGATATTTGTTGACCTTCACGCAAGTAGATTTTTGCCTCCATACCTCTAATACCTCTTTTAACTGAGTAAGATTTTTACCCGTATGTTGCTTAAGTACAGCTTTTCAGTACATTTCCCACTCGAGCCATGAGAATAAAAGAAGCGAAAGCTTATTGCAGTGATTCAATTTGACACTTTTGTGTGAAAGGTTTGCGTATTAGAGTCCAAAATGAAAGGAAACTTTATAAATGCTGGCCTCTGCTGAATATAAAGACACATTTTGGATACATTCGTAGCCTGCTGGTTTGGTTTGGTAGTGAAATGAAGCAACCAGTGAAAGATCTGTCAATTGCTTGAGTCACAAAGGCACAATGTATACTCATGTATGCCAAAGATTTATAAAATTGTTAGTTACTCTATACTCTCATTATACGTAGTGTGATGATTAGCTGATTGCAGGAATATAGAATATTCATACATCACTCTCTACCTAAAGGATACAGAGTGACTCCTATGATAGACAGACAAATTGGAAATGAATTTAAAATGAGGTAGCAGCTACAAATATATATCAAAGTGATAAAAGTGATATGTGGTCAATCTGAGGTCAGTGTGTGTGTGTCCAGGTCAGAGTGTGTGTAGGTGCTGGGTTGGGAACAGATCTGCAGACTCTACTACATGTACTATGTAGAAACGAGTGAAGTTAGAGAGACTCTGTGGAACAGAGAGGGTGAGAGAAGTGTGCCGATGGAGGTGTGAGGGCTGGTGTCATCTCTACACCTTCCCACATGAGAGTAGAGGTGTGAAGCCTGGTGAAGGGGAATGACATCATCAGGGTCATGACACAGAGAAGCCCTGGACCAAGGCTAGAGAGTTCCTGTCTATTATAATGGAGCCTGTAAATCAATTAAGATAAGAAAGGAATCAAACACAACAGAGGGTGCTGTTATAGGAAATTAATCAACAGTGGGGTTGAGTGATACAGTTACCACCCCAACGGTGATTATTCTCTAAAATCAGCATAACCTGAATTATTTTATTCCTTTTATACCACAGCAATTTACCAACAATTATGAATTAAACAATGACATGTTATATACGTTGTGGGAAATCCACATTCAGTTACATTCTTGAGTGGTCATTTCCTCACCAGACTCTCATATTTTCTCTCTTTTGAATTTAATAAGGCAAAAAACACAGCCTGTCATGTTACTGAGAAACATCAAAGTGTAAATTCCTCCATCCTGAAGACTTTCCTGCATTGGAAAACTTGACAGTACAGCTTTAACTCCGACTGTAACAAAGTGCTGACACCAGAGACTCCTTAAATAAATGTTAAATAAAAATCTCCTCACAGAAAATCCATATCAATCATTCCACAAATGTGGTTTTACAAATACCACTGAAAGTTGTTACTAGGGAAACAATAAAGTATTAGGATGAGATCATTAATATAAACCAGGCAGGTGGAACTACTTTCTGAGTCATGCTTTTATAGAAATTTATCAATGCCTTGTGACCAATGAGATTCTTGCTTTCCAAAGTGTTGTGGCATAAATACTATTAATTAATACAAATGCAAATCTTTTACGTTTAAATCTCAGTTACATTGTCTCAAATGCAAAGGTTTGGAT
The DNA here is from genome assembly GCF_027358585.1 of Pangasianodon hypophthalmus. NCBI lineage: Eukaryota > Metazoa > Chordata > Actinopteri > Siluriformes > Pangasiidae > Pangasianodon > Pangasianodon hypophthalmus. Next base: position 2,712,887 of record NC_069724.1, on the reverse strand, counting down.
ACAAGCATAGAAAGTACACATATAGTACATTTACCACCAACATAATTTAATATACCTTCAGATACTTTTACATTAAAAAATAGAACACTATACTGTATATTTCCAAAATATGCAACAATATTTTATCTCCTTCATTTTAAACATTTATTAATAATGTACAAATATGATCTGCATGGAAGAGTCATCAGAAGGAAATCATACTTGGGATCTCATTACAAACGTCAACATCTGAAGAATGCAAAACAATATCTAGATAGGCTAGAGGCATTTTGGAAACAAATCCTGGACTGATCAACTAAAAATGGCCGCAATCACCAAAGAAGCAGCATTTACTAATAATTTACTAAGTAATTAGTTTCATTTACCAGTTATTGGTAATATAAAGCCATGATCTATTAACGAACAATTTTCATGACTCATTTATCATCAGTAAACATGTAATTATTCACATAAGATCAGTATCTATAGGTGTGTGCAGAACAGGTCAGTATGAGGTCAGTGTTTAGGTCCAGGTCAGAGTGTGTAGGTGCTGGGGTGGGAACAGTACTGCAGTGCTGTTTTGTGTACTGTGCCAGTAAAGGTACTAAAGTAACGCAAAGTGTGTAGGCTAGTGCTATTTGTACACCTTGTCAAATAGAGCAGAAGTGTGAGGTCCGGTGAAGAGGAATGGCATCTTTGGGGTCACGGTACAGGTCAACACTGAGGTCACATGCGTATTGAGGTTAGACAAGAAAACATCATTAAATTATTGATGAAGTAAGATACGAACATATCCTCCAAACAGATTACTTACATCATTGTTTTGGCAATCAGGTTTAAATCTCAGTCTATGGACAAGGTTATGGAGTAAGCCATGTTTTCCTTACTCACAAAATTAATAATAACCTATTAATACATATGCATGGTCACTAAAAGATGAATAATGCATAACGACTTTAATTACCCTTTAGGGTTAAGGTCTACCATATGCACCTTTCTAGGGGAAAGATACTACAGATACACAAGGTGTACGCTTGAGGGTACCATCCCAGCACCATGGAATAGTATAATTTAGCACCCTTTTTTGAGAGTGTCTGTGGTTTGTAAGCAGTGAGAAACATATTACAACAAAAATTTCATGTAACCACATTGGAACTTAAAGGTGGAGAGTAAGGAGGCTTGGCTGACAATTCAATAATATTTCAAGAAATATTTTCATGTAAATGTCTCACATATATTCAGTGCCAATCATGCTCATTATTTTTGTAAAAATAATTATTTGACTAAAGACAGTATCGCTTCTTTGCTTTCAATTCATGTGTACTGGAAATGTACATAAAGTCAGTCACTACACAGCACAGGTCAGTATGAGGTCAGTGTTTGTGTCCAGGTCAGAGCGTGTAGGCGCTGGGGTGGGAACAGTCCTGCAGACTCTGGCTGAGAGAAGTGTGCCGATGAAGGTGTGACGCCTGGTGTCACTTCTACACCTCCACAAATGAGAGCTGAAGTGTGACGCCTGGTGAAATTTGGACACAAGACAGAGCAACACTGGACACTGCGACCCTGAAGTCACATGGGGAACAAGGTAGAGGAGAAATATGGATACACTGCAATGGATATGGATATCAAATTCGATTTGAATGTTATATATAAATATATTATGTACATATGTGAATATATGTGAGGTTGAAGGGCATCATCTCCATCATCTAACCTTGTTCATAAACTGAGATTCAAGCCTGATTGCCAAACCTATGATTTAGGTTTAATTAATTTGAAAACATTAATTAAATAAGTTAAATACATTTGCCCATATTCAAGATATTTTCATCATTTTTTGCAGTGCATTTGATAAACATTGCACGCTTGATTACGTTGAAAAAGTGAGAGGGCTAGTGCATGACCAGTTGCTCATGGTTACATTAGGAGAAAATGAAGAAACTGCAATAAAAACAGTTAAACTAACATATCTGTGATTAATATAGCCACATTCTATGCACATTGTGCTTTAATAATATACCAGGAACTATTGGTTTATGCACAGGTCAGTATGAGGTCAGTGTTGGTGTCCAGGTCAGTGTGTGTCCAGGTCAGAGTGTGTGTAGGTGCTGGGTTGGGAACAGATCTGCAGACTCTACTACATGTACTGTGTAGAAGTGGGTGAAGTTAGAGAGACTCTGTGGAACAGAGAGGGTGAGAGAAGTGTGCCGATGGAGGTGTGAGGGCTGGTGTCATCTCTACACCTTCCCAAATGAGAGCAGAGGTGTGAAGCCTGGTGAAGAGGAATGACATCATCGGGGTCATGACACAGAGAAGCCCTGGACCAAGGCTAGAGAGTTCCTGTCTATTATAATAATAATAATCTGCAATAATGCTAAGACTTGGACACAAGCTCAGAGAGAAAACATATAGTGTATTTACCACCAACCTCACTGAACACACCTTTAGCTACATTGTGAACTTTTAAATATATTTCCCCAAAATATTTAACAATACATTATGATATTAATATTACAGATGATGCTATAATATAATAGTGCAATATTTACCAAAGAGTCAAAACCACTTCCTATGTATATACAATATATTAATTTACTAATTAATTTGTCTCATCTACTAGTTAATGGTAACAATAAGAGGTGATCCATCATTGCTACTTTGTTATCATCAGTTAAGGTGTATTGGAATATAGGTGTGTGCATAACAGGTCAGTATGAGGTCAGTGTTTGTGTCCAGAGTCAAGTCAGAGTGTGCAGGCGCTGCAGTGAGAACAATTCTGCAGACTCTGCGGAGAGAGAAGTGTGCCTACCAAGGTGTGAGGCCTGGTGTCACTCCTACACCTCCCCATATCAAAGCCGAGGTGTGAGGCCTGGTGAAATGATATCAACAGGGACACTGTGACCCCGAGGTCACATGGCAATCACAAGGTAGAACAGAGGAATATAGATAATTACAGTGGATATGAATCTGTAGCCAAGGTTTCAAGGAGGCCAAGGTGCACACGACACGAATTTCAAAATCTCAGAGTCGCTGTAAACAACTTTAAACAGCTGGTGGACATGGGGGTGTGCACACTACATGAGTGATCACAGACAATGGCTCAAATGCTAAATGATCTCTGATTACAGATGAACTTGCCAGATCCCCAAATCTGGTTTTCGAAAAAGAAACACAAGAGCTGTTTATCTTGTTACTTTCACTGTCACTATTTTGTACAGAAACTCGAAAAAAAGAAAAATGTGAAGCAATGATTGTTTGGTGAGACCTTGCCAGTGAGGATTGTCTGTTCTGCAAAGAGAACTGGAGGTATAGGCCACCAGGATTTATGATGTGTTTATTTTAGTTTTGCTCTTCCTAACAAACATTAGGGTTTGTCATGCCAAATCATTTCTTAGAGAAGCATTATTATTATGCTAATATTGTACATTTTGTCCTTGCTCTCCCACACAAATAGATAGATGTTACACTGGATTCAGGGATCTGCTGCGCATGACAGCAGATGAATTTGATTTCCTCTCAGACTCACATTGGCTGTGTCTCAGCCCTGTTCTTGCTGGTAGTCCCAGACAGGTGAATTACGTGATTCATCGGCAAGAAAATCAAACATGCTTGAAAATCTGACACGGTAAGATTGTCATGTCAGCGAACCGTTCACACTACATGAGCGGTTGCCACAGGAGTGCACAGCAAGTAGTTGCCAAGCCCCAAATCAGAGTTAAAATCGTGAAGTGTACACTCGGATTAAGGATGCAACGATGCCAATCTCTCCTTAATCACATCGCAGTGTCTGGATAGTGCTATATTTCTCCTGCAACATCCCAGAAACATTCAACATAGCTGGATGGTCCGTAGTGTATGAAGAGGACATAGACATTGGAAAAGAATTGTGGTTACTGCTTGAGCAACTGCTCATATCCAAATCCGGAGAAAATGAGGAGAGTTTTAAAATAAATAACACACCAGCTATTTCTGTATATGGTCTGAATATTTCTTAGGTCAGTCTGAGGTCAGTGTTTGTGTCCAGGTCAGTGTGTGTAGGTGATGGGCTGGGAACAGTACTGCAGACTCCACTGTGACTCTGGAAGGGTGAGAGAAGTGTGTGTAAAGGTGTGAGGGCTGGTGTCAATCCTACACCTCTCCAAATGAGTGAGGTGAGGAGGAATGACATCAATGGACATGGAGAATTTAAGATTATACAGGAATCGTACACTGAATCTCCACTGAATCTAATAACTCTGCAGGCTCATAAACAATTTATATGGTCTATGTTCCTTATTTTGTTTTCAAGTATTCTTATAACCAATAGAAAACTTTACTTCCTGCTTTAATCTAACATGACTGATCCAGTTATTGGCATTGGGAACTAACTCTCCAAGATTCTGTCCCCTTTCAAATCTTTTAGTATGCACTCCATTATTGCTAAGACTCACAATGATGCCTGGTATTGAACTTATTTTGAACACACTGTTAACAAATATTTTGGTAATTGACTGTGGGTCAGGATGAGGTCAGCGATGGGGTGTAGGTGCTCGGGTGGGAACGGTACAGTGGACTCTGTGCCAGGACAGAGAGAGTAGGAAGGGTGAGAGAAGTGTGCTGATGGAGGCGTGAGGACTGGTGTCATTCCTACACCTTTCCTAATGGGAGTAGAGGTGTGAGGCGTGGTGAAGAGGAGTGACATCAGCAGGGTCGTGGAGTAACGCTGAAAACTCTGACCCTGAGGTCACGTGGGCAGTTATTTTACTTTGCATTGTTTATTTCAAATGGGTGTCACAAAAAAATGTGTAATTTGTCTACACAATCTCTATTTTGTGTGTTTGGATGGCTGGATTTCTCTAGAAAAAAACATTAGATTTATTTCTATTTTATGTTGCACTTTTAAGGTTTTCATTTAACCCCTTGTACATTTCCATAAATACAGGGAACCAGTGGAACTATTTTAAGAAAGGCTCACATTTTTTTCATGTTTGGTTCATTATGCACTTCGGGCCTGGGACATTCCTAATGTACGGCATAAACTGTGGTGTGGTTTTAGTTCAGGCTTTTGAGAACATACTGTATTTTACCATCCAGACTCAAATCCAGCATCTTTTCACAGTACTCAAACATCATTATAGACAAATGATTACAGTATAGTGTTTCAGTCACATGATTTTTCTGTAGTGGGTGCCAGTGGGTGTAGTTCTGCTCTAGAGTTTAGTTCCAGTTCATTGCTAATCCTTGAGACAAATCAGTTAGATTTGGCTTGGAATAGGATGCTATTATTTGAACAGGACATGCTTTAGGGTTTTCACTGACATCTTATATTTAGTAGTCTGAAGTTCTTCATCTTAAGTCTAAAATATTCCATAAAATGTTACATGTAAGTGGTGGCATTTTTGCAGAGCTGTTGGTTTGATAACCTTCTTTATTTCAGTACTAAATCCATAGCTGAGGTCCTGTAATAGTGGTATAGGAATGATTAAACCTCTGAAACACCACTTATCCACAGAAAATAACTGCGTGATGGAAACGGTGTGATCCTGGAAAACAAGTTCTGCTGAGGAACCAATCCCCATGATTCAGATACTGTAGTATTAGGCAAAATGTGACTGTTCACTGTTTTGTTCAGGTCAGAGGTAAAGCTCTAAGGTGCTGATGTGGGAATCCTGATTCAGACTCTTTAGTCTAGGCTGGAGTCTGTCTCTCAACACCTCCGCTCTCATTTGGGGAGGTGCAGGAGCAACACCAGCAACATCACACCTCCAGAAACACACTTCTCTCACCCTCTCGACTCCACCACTCTCTCTGCTGGCACCTCCATCCTCGTGACTGTGTTCAGGACTGTTATTCCCACAGCAGCACCTATCTACAATGCCTCTGGTCCCAAACATACGGTTCCAACTGACCTCGTTTTGACCCAGTCATTTTAAACATATTAGTCAGCGGTGCTTCGTCCACAGGGGCAGGTAGGGCAGAGCTCCACCGTTTATGTCCGCCGTTCAACAAATGTTATTCTTCATAAATTCCTCAAATACTAATGAACTTGTTTGAGTGCCCAACAATTAGAAAATATGTTGCTGTTTGACTGATATAAGGTGATGTTCCATAGATTTGGTCACCTTTCTAAATGTTGTAGGGCAGTTGTAGGGCAGTTGTAGGGCAGTTGTGGGGCAGTGTGCTCACTGCATCATTTATCTCCATAGTTATTGTTGCACCTAGTGGTCAAAAATGGGAACTGCAACAAGTGCTAATAGAGGCTCATTGGGGAAGGAATCACACTGCCCCATTTTCAGGGGAGGAGCAGCAGATAGGACAGTTAATGACAGGGTTGCCAGGTGCACGTTTTTTATTTTTATTTTTTAACATTAAATTGGTTAAAAATACTCTGTGGCCACCAAGATCTTGTTTTATAGCAAATAATCAGAATTAAATATATAGTAATAATTTCAGCAAACAAAGGCAGAATGTTAAAGCAGACAGTCTATGATGTACAGAACTATTTCTATGGAAAGACTGGGAGAGGGAAAGGTGGATTATGGATTGGATAATGTGTAGAAATGCGTGTGCTCCATGATGACTTTGTATCCCATGCAAAGGCTCTGATAAAGAAATAAAATATGTCTAGTTTCAGGGCTTTCGTGTGGTTTTTGAGATTAGTTGGGCTGGAAATTATGCTGCAACCTGGCGACCCTGGTTAATGATATTAGGTCCTTGATCGGAAAGTTGAACAAAGGTACATCTAAAACCTCTCATAACGAGCTGCTAGACTGTACACTGGATGACTGTATGTTCTCGACTCTGAACTGTAACAGGGTTACTCTAAAAATTCACTAGATACTAGCCTATAGCATACATCATGTGGTAGCATCTCGACTTCATTTTGTTTGAGACTATGTCGATATCAATGTCATCCTATAACGAACCTTTACTGAAGTTTGGGATCATTTTTGTGATTTCTCTTCCTGTATGAAAATTTATACATTTTTTAAAAGAATCCTATTTTAAAAATGAACAATTGATAATGTTTTAAATAAATAATCAAGCCAATCAAGCCAAATATTTTTAAATCAACAACAGCATCCTCTACAGACAAGGAACTAAAACTATAACCCACATAAGAGCAGGTGATTGGGGTTAGAGCGCTATGATCCAGAAAAAACACATGGACTTTGACCGGCACAAAAATGCACACAATTCATGCAACTTGTGTTTGTTATTTGAGTTTTTTTTTTTTTTTTTTAAAAAGGATGTTTGGCGGTCCTTGAAAATACCAGAACTTCTAACTGTATCTAGAGAACGATGGGTTACGGTACACGCTAAAGACATTTATTCTGACAGAGGAAGCAGGAGTGCATTTTAATCTCATTACTGCACTGGTGACATGTGAGCAGAGATTTGATGAGATTAAGCTCAAGCCTAAACCAGCCTAAACTATGTAGCCACTCTGTACTCTCTCTCTCTCACCCACCCACCCACACACACACCCACTCACCCACCCACACAAACACACACACACACACACACTTACTTTAGCGGTAACAGTTTAGCAGAAGTACACATCTCAGCAATTGTATCTTATGCACAATCACTCTGTATCTGCGTAATGGTAAGTAACCATGGTAAGTGTGTGTGTGTGTGTGTGTGTGAGAGAGAGAGAAAGAGAGAGAGAAAGAAACAGAGAGGAAATGTCAAATTTACCAAGAAAAGTGCATAATTGATCACTAATTAAGCAATATCTATCACTTCTTTAAATTACTTCTTAAATCACTTCTTTGGCTAATTAAAATATTCTCAAATGAATATAAATGAAATATTCACAAATGAATACACAGATGGGTAACAAAGGGAAAAACCAGTGCCATTGTCATGCTGTGGGGGTATTTTGTTGTGGGTCAGCTTTTCGGTTATAATACTTTTCCACTGGTGTGGGTGTAGACTGGCTCGGCTTGGTAAATTAACCACAATCCTCCATGCTGTCATTATTTCCACCACCGTGAGAGCCGTGCTGTACTTGCTAAATTTGGTTACAGTTTTTACCAAGCTACCACGAGAGTCGAGCCGGGACGTGGAGGTGGAGCGAAAAATATTGCAGTAATGATTAACGTCCTGATCAGTGTGTCTGGCTGGAATTGTTTCTCTACTGGCACAAACATTTCAGTAGTAGGATAGTGTAGTGTCTGCCAATGTTTCTGATTTTCGTCTGCCTTTTTCTGGTGGATTTAGGAGGTCAAAAATGTAAATAATTTAAGCAAACGGCGATTTAATGTATATGAGTGCTTCATCCAGTTCACTGTATGTGGGCACCTTGTCCAGAAAAAAGAAAACAGAATTGATTATGAATATAAAAATAATTAATAAATAAAACAGGTTTGCAGCGCAGTCAGGTCACTGTGTAATGTCCAAAACCATGACAACCATGTTATTAGTGATGCTGGTAGTTAGTAGTGTCAGTATTGGTAAGAGTGTTCATGTTAGCATTGTTAGTAGTGTTAGGAGTATCAGTATTGGTAAGAGTGTTCATGTTAGCATTGTTAGTAATGTTAGTAGTGTTAGTATTGTTAGTAGTGATAGGAGTATTAGTACTGTTAGTATTGTTAGTAGTGTTAGTATTGTTAGTAGTGTTAGTAGTGTTAGTAGTATTAGTATTGTTAGTAGAGTAAGAAGTATTAGTAGTGTTAGTATTATTAGTATTGTTAGGAGTATTAGTGTTAGGAGTATTAGTAGTGTTAGTATTGTTAGTAGTGTTAGGAGTATTAGTGTTAGGAGTATTAGTAGTGTTAGTATTGTTAGTAGTGTTAGGAGTATTAGTGTTAGGAGTATTAGTAGTGTTAGTATTGTTAGTAGTGTTAGGAGTATTAGTGTTAGGAGTATTAGTAGTGTTAGTATTGTTAGTAGAGTAAGAAGTATTAGTAGTGCTAGGAGTATTAGTATTATTAGTATTGTTAGTATTGTTAGTATTGTTAGTAGAGTAAGAAGTATTAGTAGTGTTAGTAGTGTTAGTAGTGTTAGGAGTGATAATGTTGTATTGTTAGTATTGCTAGGAACAGTAGCGTTAGTTGTTTTATTATTGTTAGTAGTCTTTGTATTGTTAGAAGTGTTAGTGTTGTTAGTAGTGTTAGGAGTATTAGTGGTAGGAGTATTAGTATTGTTAGTATTGCTAGGAACAGTAGCGTTAGTTGTTTTATTATTGTTAATAGTCTTTGTATTGTTAGTAGTGTTAGTGTTGTTAGCAGTGTTATTATTGTCAGTAATATTTAGAGTGTTAATCTTTGTTGTATTAGTACTGTTAGTAGTGTTAGCGTTACTGTTAGTAGTATTACTATGGTTATAGTGTTAGTGTTAGCAGTATTAGTATTTACTGTTAGTAGTGTTAGGAGTTTAGGAGTGTTAGTAGCATTAGTGTTGTTAATATTGTTAGTAGTGTTAGGAGTGTTATCGTGTGACCAATCTATCCCTTTGTCTAATATTATTTTTAATATAATGGAGGAAACAAAGAAAGACAAATACTTTTTCATGACTATACTTTTACATTTTCAAACTTTTAATTCACTTGAAATCAAGGTTCTTCAGATGATTAACTTGATGATTTATTTTGTTTTTCATGGGTGGTGTTAAAAGAGGAAGAAGCAATCATTGTGTGATTAAGGCCGTCCTTCATTCAGCAGCCTTGGGTTTACGATGGGGCAGCAAAAGCCTGTTTTGGGGTGAGTAATGGGTGAATCTTTAACCTACTTCTCTGTGTATGTGTATTTTATACATGGACTGTGGAAACTCAGTGTTTAGACAGGGAAGGGACAGAAGAGTTACAAACAGGGACAACAGGAACACACACACGAGAGTACACACAAGAAAGGGCAGATGAGAAATTCAGAGTTTGCCTACTACATATAGAGGTAACTACACCTTCCATTTTTTATTTTAGTTTGTCTTCTTGTTTTAACAGATCGTGAGCTAACTGCTAGTCATTTAAAGCTTTTAAAGAACAGTGCGCCACCATTCGCAGTGATGGCCATAGCCGCAGTGGAGTTGATGGGCTTCTTCTTGGGCATCCTGGGAATGATTGGCAACTTGGTGGCCACCCTGCTGCCCTACTGGGAAATCTCGGCCCACATCGGCTCCAACATCGTCACGGCTGTGACAAACATGAAGGGTCTGTGGATGGCGTGCGTCCACCAGAGCACCGGAGCCTTCCAGTGCGAGACCTACAACACCATCCTTGGCCTATCCGCCGACCTGCAGGTGGCCCGGGCCATGATGGTCATCTCGGTTATCTTATCTGTCCTAGCCTGTGTAGTGTCCAGCGTTGGGATGCAGTGCACCGTGTGTATGGACGGCTCCTCAGCGAAGGCGAAAGTAGCTGGAGCTGGAGGGTGCCTTTTTTTAACTGCCGGTCTTCTGTCGCTCATTCCAGTTTCCTGGAAGACCAATGAAGTAGTGCAGACCTTTTACCAGTACAACCTACCTGACAGTCTGAAGTTCGAGATTGGAGATTGCCTGTATGTCGGAATTGCTTCGTCCATCACGTCGCTGCTAGGTGGAGGGCTGCTAAGCATGTCCTGCTGGAATGACATGGATTCACGGCGAGGGTTCAGGCGCCACGGCGGGGGTTACCCATACCCTGAACACATGGCAAAACATGGCACGGGCCGTGGCGCCTCACATTCGATGCCCTTCCACCCTTCAGCCACTCTGCAGAGCACAATCAACATGAATCCCACCAACAGGAACCAGACCATGGTCAGCCAGATCAGTAGCAGTAGCCACTCCACTGCTGGTGTCAGAGACTCCAGGAAACCCGCACGCCAGCAAACAACAGCTAGTTATGATGTCACTGGGTATGTCTGAAGATTTTGCCTAGTTGCTGTTTCGCACCATGAACTTGAAAACACTGAATTGTTAAAATTCGACTTATTTGTGAATATTTCTTGGATTTTGGAAAAAGGTGTTTTATAAATTAAACATATCCATATTATTTTCATGGCTAACAGAAGTATTAAGGCTTACAAAAGGTACATTTTGTACAGTATTTTTTTTCTTTTTTCCTGCTGAGGGAATGATTTCAGAAACTGTAGGGCATGTCTAAGTGAAACAAATCAATTCCAGGTCAATCGACCTCTGGTGTGATAGGAGTCCTCTGTGTAAACACAAAGAGCTAATGTTTCACATTGACGGTTTAATATGGCTGTAAAAGCATACTTCAAGATGAACTCTTGTAGTATTATTCATTTCGTATGGTTCCATATTTGACACAAGGACAGGTTTTTTCTGGCTTGTCCTTCTTAAATGACACAAAATTACAAATAAATGCTATAAATAAAGAATGTTAAATACAAAAGAAATGAGAAACACATTAAGAATGGATGGCGCTTGAATGAAGGAAATTAGTTTTACTCAAAGTGGGGTTCATGAAGCATGGCCAGGGGGTCTGTGATTTCTTTTAATGTAGTTTCTGTGTTGGAAATCACAAATCGCCACTATCAAAGTTATTTTGTTTAATACTCAGTTCTTATAGTTATTAGCCGATTAGACTGGTCTAATGAATGGGTTTAATCGAAATCTCAAATAAATCATTCTATAAATAACATAATAATGTGTTCTCTCAGGAACATAAAGCTTTAACTATCATTGTACACAATGAAATAATGAGTCTAATATTCAACGAGTTGGATTGTGTTTATTAAAAAAATTCTATACTGAGGGGGTTTGGGTTATTTAATTTGCATTTAAATGGGTTCCTGGCCAAAAAAGTTTGAGAAGTAAACGACAAAGTGTTTCATTTAAAAATTTTTCAGGGCCAAATGGGACAGTCAGGTCATCTTAAATGTCTAAATAACCCTTAACTAACAGCAGCACATCACCCCATCTCTATCTTTGGCACAGGTCAATGATTTACAGCAGTAGCAGCATGAAGCACTGCACTGGAATCAACTCAATCGATTTTAGCTCAGTGATTCTGTGAGAAATTAATGTTCCTGCACCTGAGTGACAATAGGCACCTCAGTGCACCTTCCCTACATGCTGCCTACATAGCATGCTTCCTTCCGATTCGAACGCACTGACTGCCTGCTGATGAGACTGTTCTTAGTCCTAGTCTCAGTGTTCAGTGTTTCTTTAAATTGTTTGTGAGTCTAATCGTAAATTGTAGTAAGCCTGGTAAACATGTAATCTTTGTTGTCATGTTATATTACTTATATAATACATATATTACTTTATTTTCCTGAGAAATCGCCCACACGTTTGTAACACTGACCTGCAGTAACAAGTACCTGACTGGACATTAAAGTATTCATTTTTGTACTGTTTCATTTTCCCTCCTTGTCTATGTTAAATTGATTTTCACAACTCAATTTTTCAAATCTCAATCTAGTGGCACCTTTTAAAAGACTACATAAATGGCTTTGTGTATTGAAATCTACTATTTTTACTATTTATCCCATCCCAAAGAGTAGTCATACTCTTTACAGACACCTGCACATTTTAAGGCACATTGTAAGACTTAAGCATGTTTCCTGAATTTCATGATAACATTTTTATGTAAAAAATTCATTCATCTTCAGTAAACTTCTTCATCCTGGTCAGGATAACAGTTGATCTGGAACATAATCCCAAGAACGCTTGGTATAAAGCAGGAATACATCCTGGATGGGATGCCAGTCCATTAGTCTATTACACCGCATCATACACACACATTTTGGGACTCATGTGGACACGGGGAACATAGACAGCTCCATACAGAGTGTAGCTGTAACCCCGGACCTCAGTACTACCTGCTGTGCCACAGTGCCATCCCTGAAACAGGAATGTGGATCCAACCTGCTAATGCAAATAGTAGCAGAGTGGATACACTCTTTGTTTTTGGGAACCATAAAATCTTCTTCTAGGATCATACAACAGTTTTCCCTATGAGAGTAGAACCCTGTTAAGATGCTAGAACTCTCAACTATTGAAAGTGTATCAGTACATGGCACAAGGGAAGAAACTCTGAGTGGATCAACTGGAGAAGCTGTAGTCAGGATTGATGTAATAGCTTTCTGAATCAGTGTAATGGTGTACACATGGCCAAAGCATTGCTACAGTACCACACATGAACCTCAGATTCTTGGTTCCCGTTCCTGTACAAGTCTACAGTGATGTTATGGGGACCTCTGCTGGTAAAACCCAGAATAGCACCTCCTGATGAAATGGAAAACTTCTGCACTGCATCAGGAAGTTCTCGTAAGAGCATTCATGACAAGAAAACCTGTGATTTACACATTACATGTAGTGTTTTATTTACACATTTATACCACGGCGCTACTGAAATATCGATTCTGATTGATCAGAAGGTGTTGATTCTTTTTCTTTTTCAAGCACGGCTCTCTCACTAGACAAATCACAGTTTTATATTAACTCATTCACAGGGACTTGTACAGCAAATACTCCAGATGAACGTGTCACTGTTGATGTGGTGAACATTTTGGATGTTCTGTGAGAATACGTTTATTGAGCAGTTTTGGAAGGAGTCTCCAGTGTAAGTAACAGTCAGAGGTAAAGCTGTAACGTTAAGCTCAGTAACATGACCCTGCGTTTATCCAATTTGTTCAATTAACTTCAAGAGACAGAAGTAAAAGAGAGGCTGGTGAGGGAACGACTGTTTATAGCTGTTACAGTGTAAGAGATAAAAGGGAATTAAGTTGTTTTGTGGAAGTTCCACAACATGAAATGTGACTTTAAAAGGACAAACTCCCCAGTCCAAAAACATATGTTGTAGGCTAACTGGCCTCTCTACATTGTCTGTAGTGTGTGCGTGTGTGTGTGTGTGTGTGTATGATTGTGCCCTGCGATGGGTTAGCTCCCCGTCCAGGTTGTCCCCTGCTTTGTGCCCCGAGACCCCTGGGATAGGCTCCAGGCTCCCGTGACCCCGTGTAGGATAAGCAGTATGGAAAATGGATGGAACAGCACACCTTGTCCTGTTTTATTCCTATGAGAAGCAGTTTTTCGGATCCTTTTGCGCTGTAGTTGTGCTGTGAATTTCTGAAGAGTCCTCAGTTTTTGCGTGTCTCCTCTCTCGGGCAAACTCAATGACTAGAGGCTTGTCCTGCAGCCGGTACCCATTCACAGTGTCCAACGCTGCTTGTGCAGTCTCTATATCTGTAAAACAATAGATCAAAACTCATTAGTTAATGAATCATCCAAGCTAATAGTCAAACGTGTACAAAAACTGCTGAGGTTATGAAAAAGTAAAACTATTACACGTGCAGTAATGTTTCTGTACAGTGATGTATGGCTTTTCCTACCAGAGAAAGTGATGAAGGCTTGGCCCTTCAGCCTGCCTGTCAGGAGGCGATACACAATTGGATCTGTGTCGTCCTTCTGAAACCGGGAGAAAAGAGCCACCAGCTGGGCCAGAGAAGCCCAAGGACTCATGTTCTTCACACACAGCACCTACGCAGAAAACACACGGAATTAACACGTAGCAGTCACACGACTTGTTATAGTATACGTGCACATGTGCGTTCTCACCAACCAATAATTAGAATAGTCTTTTTCTTTTCTTTTTAAGAGCGTTTGTCTGCATGTGACTTGCAACTGCAATGAAAGCGTTCACAAAACGTCGTCTTCTCCTAACCGACCCCATCCTCTTTACTATGCCTTCATGAGTATTTCTGGGTCAAGAAACTACTAACTGAAAACTACTCCATGTCACAGAAGCCTGCAGTATGCAAATGAGCTCTAAACAAATATTTTCTTATGTTCAGTGAGCAGTTTATCCTCTGAGAGGTTCCAGTAGATGTACTGATAAAATTCGATCCACAGAAAAGATTCATTTTGGTTAAACAGGCGAAGACTGACTGAGTGATTGCACAGGATTTTGTAACTGCAATGTGTAGAAATATAATTGCAATGTGCTATTTTTATATATACAGTATATTCTTTTTTTATATACATTATCACTCTATTCCAGGGTACCTTTGAGTAATATGTGATTATTTCAGGGCTGTAACACTTTATAAAACATTATAAATCTCAATATATGTTCAGTGCCAGAAATGCAATTTGTGTTCAGTAATTTTATTAGTTTCCATTAATAACAATATGGATATATAAATAGAAATATAACTGAAAATCTGGTAATCTTTAAATAATCTGTTTAATGCCGCTATACAGAAAACCTACATTTGATGGCTCTCCACGCTGATAGTTCTGAAAGCGTGAAATTCCCCTTATGCCATCCTCCGTCTCCCGATTGTTCCTGATCTCCTCATCTGAAATCTCCTCTACTTTACCGCTGATGGTCAGTGGGCCGCTCTGGCCCTGACCGCAACAAGAGGTCACACGTCCGATGGGCTGGTTAACTGTCAATTTCTGTGGAACAGATGATGATGATGATGATGATTCTTGACTCTGAGACTGTGTTGTACAGATGCGCAGTGAGGATTCATTGCTTATCGATGATTGGCTGCTACAGTCGTCGACAGCATGTGACTGATTAGAGTCCGGGTCTGGACGTGGTGTTTGGTTATGATCGGAATCTGTCGGGGATGAGTGTGAGACGCTCTCAGAGTCTGTCTGGTCATCTTTGAGGAAGTCTCTGTATAATGAATCCATTGGGTTTGAAAAGGTCTCCCCCTGCTGTCCATTCTGTGAATCTCCCTCTATGAGGAAAGACACAGGGTGAAAGATGAGTCATATTAATCATTCTAATCATTACCTCTTAAATCCTAAGAAATCAGAAATCACAATGCACAGAAGGAATAAAAATCAGAACACCATGATCGTTTGTCTAGACCCAAATGCGGTCGAAGTATAGCACAGGGGGTCTGTAATTTTTAATTTCAAGCCACTGTTTTAAACATTATTATATTTATTATCGAGTTCTTATAGATATTAGCCTGTATGGGTTTAGTCCAAACCTCAATCATTTAAAAAATAAATAAATAAATAACCTAAATGGCTACAATAAATGCCCAAAATATCAAATTATACATTTAAATAATAATCTTGATATACAGTATGTGAACAGTCAGATCTGTGTTTTTTTTGTTTTTTTTTAACTTTTTACAGTTAAAGGGATCTCTATCTAGACAAACTTCCTCTTTCTATTTTCTACCTTG
This sequence comes from Pangasianodon hypophthalmus, assembly GCF_027358585.1. NCBI lineage: Eukaryota > Metazoa > Chordata > Actinopteri > Siluriformes > Pangasiidae > Pangasianodon > Pangasianodon hypophthalmus. The sequence goes on along the minus strand of NC_069724.1, from coordinate 2,696,832 downwards.
ATGGTAGAGAGCAGTAAGGAAGCTGGAGCGGTCGCTGCCGTGGAACAGAGCCTTCTCGATCTCCATCTCTCTCCGTGTGAGAGCTCGGCTGCCTGAGAAGCGCTGGGGACGGGACAATAACTCCGCCCTCGCCGCCATCTTGTCCCAAATGACCTGCAGGCGCTCGTCCCGCGCTTCAGGAGCTACACTCACTCCACGATTCTAAAAAAAAAAAAAAAAAGGTTTTAATTGGTTCCTGCATAAGCTTTCCTGTTTAAATATCTCACACGCAACAGTTCTTGTATACACACACTGGGCTGGTATGTCTGTCATATCTAATACTAGGTTTATCATATCTACAACCTGACTGCACTTTGCAGCTACACAATTTCTCATTGTTAACCTAGGTGTTGCCAGTCTCTGGTCTTCACTAACATTCCAAGCTGCAATTATTTCATCTTCTTAACTTCAAGCGAAGAGGCTGATAAGGGAACGGCTGTTCATAACTGCCATAGCGTAAGCAACGACAGGAATTAACTCGTTTCCCTGGATTTTTTTTTTTTTTTTTTTTTTTACATTAAATGTAATTATAACCTGATGAAAAGTATCATATGTCATTTTTTAATGAGTAAAAAATTGTTCACGTTGGCAAACTGCTGTGGCATAAGATGAATAAAACACGTCGGTGGTAACCGCCCTCTGCTGTAACCACATCAAAACATCCCATTGTATGGCTGTTTCCCTAAAGCAGGACTTGGATGAAGATCAGACCCCATTTTGCGGGTAATTAATTATTCTTCTACTTGGACCTCATACTCCATTAGTACTTCAGGTTTGACTCTGACCTTCCCGCCGCTGTCTCGCACATCTCTGTTCCTCCACAGCTCGATCTCAGCGTCAGTGAGGCCCAGCTCTCTCAGGCTGGCGAGTTCCTTCTCTCCGTCCTGCAGTGCCTGGAACTGGGCCAGACTGCGCACCCCTGCCGCCTGTTCTCCGAACGGCTTGTACAGCGCAGCCGGGGCAAAGCATTTCTTCTTCGCTACACAACTGTCAGGACGAGAGAAGGATTGCTTGTGGGTTTTTGTCCAATCAGAGTTGTGAGTCATCGTGACAAGTAACATGTTTAAGCAATATTTATTATTTGCCAGCCATTTCAAGCATGTACGCAAGGAGAAAAGCCATAACAAGAACAAAAGGCTCCACGTTTTTTTAAAACACTTCTATTTCTAGACGTAATAAAATCTGACTGGCTCCAGGGGTTCTTAAAGGAAAAACTCCACCCGGAAACACATTAAATATGTTTCTATTGAAATATCTGTGACGTGTTTTGTGGTTGTGGTCCTAATTTGTTGGTTGGTGCTGTATTTTTATTCTTCCTTTGAGAAGGTAGCCGTTGAGTGGTGCGCTGACGTCACAGGAGGACATTGCTCTTGTGAGCGCAGTTCCAGTTTAATAAGAGGAAAAATTCAACGATCTCGAGCATAACGGATAACGATCAAGTTTTTCTGTTAGCTCCTGAAAACAAAAGAGCAAGAGCTTCTTTTCCCACCAATTTCCTGCAGCGTTGAAGTAGTGGAGACATTAGTGCAAACGCTGGACTCAAAGTCCCAGAATGCAATGCAGCTATACAACACCGTTATGGCAGAGATTCAGCTCGGCTAGTTAGCGATGTACGAGATGACAAGCGTGATGACGGTGACTGAGTATAAGCATTAAAGTTGAAGCTTTGAGTGTACAGATGGGATGGTAAAACAGCTGGACAGAGTAAAGGACTAAAGCGCTGCTGCAACGCTCTCTTTAGGTAGAAATGAAGCGAGGGCTAATTCCCTCTGGTGCAGGCAGTGGGCTGTCGA